>NW_011350115.1:0-10972 GCF_000735185.1 Notothenia coriiceps
GTTAGGGGCAGTGAGGCAGAACGGTGTTGTTGGACGACAGCGCGTGTATACATCGCGGCTCCGCCCACTGTACCCATAGAGTCCAGTTGAGGGCTCCGTCTGTGCTTATATAACAAGGGTTACCATACGTAACCCCTCGTTTCATTTTCCCGAAATTAAAACTTTTGTTAACAGTAACTTTAGAACGTAAACTAAAGGGATGTTTTCTTGTTTACAGAGCAGATCTTATGTTTGAGCTTACCTCCCAGTGAGATTGAGTGGGTGGTGTGGGAAGAAGGTGTGGTCAGTTACTTCATCGTTTTCCTGTAAGAACAGAGAAGTAGCCTGAGGTTTGCAAGGAGAAAACTAAGAGAGGAATATTCCAGAATGGCTTTCCAAACCCAAAATGGTAATGGCAATGTGTGTGCAAGTGAGCTGTCTTTCTTTTAAAAAAATCCTGTGGAGCCATGTGAAAGCCCTTCACAGAGAAATAACAGACTAATGCCATTTGGACAGAGATGGCTTGTTCCTTCACATTTGGCTGGCTTGAATTTTCTAAGGCATTAGTAATCCAGAAAAGCCTGTACAAGAGACACATAAAATATAACTATTTTAGTTCAGTTCACTTTGTGTTCTGTTGAACATTATGCATTGTTACAACACTTTAAATAAGAGTTTTAAAGATTAGGATAGGATTCGACTTTCATTACAAAACAGAACACAGAGATATGTTCATGCTATATTCGTTCATACATTCCACAGAACTCTCTCTGGCTCAGTTTATGTAACTGCCTCTTAGGCTGGCCATCAACATATCTGTCTGTAGTCCAAACATATCTAAACTATTTAACAACCGAAAGGCCTAAAGATTAAGACTGACATCACAATCTGCCTGCTGTGACCTAGCAGTGGCAGAAGATAACATAAAAAGCACATTCTAATATCATATGTATTAATAAGAAATATATATTTTATTAGATAGGAGCTTGTCCCAAAAATATCTAACACACTGTTAGATATATCTAACACATGGCTCTCGGGTAATGAGGCCATTTGTTTTTGCCACATTTGGGTCAGGTCATTGCATTTTTTTTGCAATTGAAGGCCAAGGTCATATGAAAATTCTTAAAACGTGGAAAGTCATTCTTCTATTGCTATTTCATCAACATTTACTTCATACTGAAGACATACGAAACACTTGTTAATCCCGTTTTAAAAACATCAGCTAAATTCCATACACTATGTTTTAGATATCAATTTCAGCATAAAAAGCAAACATTATACAAAATACTGTATTAAAAACTCCTTTTCATTGATTTGCTGTTTCTGTTTTATTCATGGTCTTAGTGTGTTTGGGGTCAATGTCAGGGTTCAGATGATTTTTGTTTTCATTTTATTATTTATAAAAACCTTGTTTGAATAAACACAGTTGTGTCTTTCGCTGTAAATTAGTAGAACTTGACTGTTGGGAGTGTGTGCATAAATGCCACTGGCCAGATGTACGTATAAGGGTCAGGAACTGAAAGACCACGTTCTGTCCACCACTGAGGATAATCTGGACTGCTTTGGTGTCATTTTAAAATATCTATTTAATCCCAATAAGAGTTGGGTAGAGGAATGAAAGGACATGGGATCAGTCTGGGATGCTCCACAGCTGTGCTCCTCATGTGTGCAACACATTTCCCTTTTATAACTTATGGGCCTGAAGCATTGCTCACTTGCTTTTTTCCGTCTTGGCCAGCTGTAAGGCCTATCTGCTTCCTATTTAGTGTTTCTTGACAAAAAAAGGTTCTCACTGACCCCAATCATTAGTCTTTGTTAATCATGCTCAAATGTTTTTGATTCTCTGAAACATATAAAGAATTCTCTGTAATTTCATATTTTCAGTGTGCGTTCCTTCACTGTCTGCATGTCTGAAACTGAAGAAGTGATTTTACAGGTTTTTGAAAGAGTACATTATTAACTTCAATCCAAACAGATTCATGTTTTTCGAGTTATGGTTGCCATTGTTTGTTTCATAAACAAAACAACATGTCCAAATGAAATACTTGAAAGCTAAAAAAAAAACACAGGTTAGAGCCTCCTACTGCACCGGAATATCTAAATAAAGATCTACCTCCTGCCTGTCATAGTGTTGATTACTGTATAACCTCACATGTTGTAACGCTGAGCTTTGAAGATGACAAAACAGAAACAAAAGACAAGCCAAAGCCTCTCTGTTGATCTAAAGAACTACAAATATAATAATGTAGATACAACACAGGCTTCATATGACCTGAGATTGAACACACGCACAGTTTGAGGAGTAACTTTAACAGAATGTCAAGTCTTTTGGCAGATTTAAGGGTCTGGGGCCATCCCAGCAGATGAAACATTATATTGGTAGTATGTTTCATGCCTGCACCAAATAATAACAAATTAGAAGGAAAAAAAGATTTAAAAAATACAGATTTCAGTATCCTGAGGCTCTGAGTCCCATTTATTTTCCTCGCGGACGGCAAAAAAACTCCAACATTACACAAATTAAAATAAAAGGGATATGGTTAGGCTTAGGTTAAGATATTGAGTAAGAAAATGTTTTTATGAACCACACAGCTTCCGGTCTTCCAAGACCCGACCGGACAAAAAGACGTGGTGCAGGCACGAAACATACTAGCCTACCAATAGAAATACATTGCTTTTAATTAATCGTTCTGTGTGACACAAAAAAAAGGGGAAAATCATGTTGGTGAACACGAATCAATAGATTAAATTAATTTCGTGACTATAACAAGAAATGCCGTGAGACTGGGTTGCAGTCATGAGAATGCAAAAACACACATAAACATTTACAAACAGACACAACTGTACACTATACTTGTGAGGACCATAACTGTCTGTCCCTGAAGGAATGGTTGGACATTTCGGGAAATAACTGAATAGCTTTTCCCCCGAATGTGCATTAACAGTGACTCTGAATCTAATGAGAGTAGCTGGTTAGCTTAGCTTAGCACAAGACTGGAAACTTGGTATATTTAGTTTTAACAAAATAAATATTAACTCTTTGTATCAAATTAAATTCAGAGTTATGATATTGTAATTAAAGTGCTACTGTTGACCTAAACAAGTAAAAAAGTGTTATCATAATTATATTTTCAACCCTAAAGCCAAGACCCAGTCTGGCCAAAATGAGCTCACTTGACAAGAATGTTGTTGTCTTAGCTATCTTCAAATCTAATTGGTTTAGAAAAGAGGAGCAAAACATGAGCACACAGGAACACAGGAAACTATTATAAAACAAGAGATAAGTTTCTGTTTCCTCTCAGGGGGGTCGAGTATGGCTCCCCACCCTAACCCCCCAATCTGGTCTGAGGATTGGAGCTCCTGTCGTGAATTGTTTCTTGTACAAATGTTGCAAAAGAACAAAAACAACTAATATGCGTAATGGCCCATTTCAGAATCGTACAGTATATGCTGTATATTAAGGTACTGTGTTACTAAAATGTGGAGCTAATTAGAATAACTTTATATTTTACTGCTGGATATCTTTACCTAAAGTTTATTTAATCTTTTAATTTAATAATGGACTATGATTTTGGTATCAAGATGTATTATTAGCTAATAATCAAAACCTAAAAAATAAATATGAACAAAAGCTGTCAAATAAATGTAGTGAATAAAAACTTGTCAAATGTAGTGGAGTAGAAGTGTAAAGTAGCATAAACTGAGAATACTCAGGTTATGTACAATACCTCAGAATTGTACTGAAGTGCAGTACTTGAGTAAATGTACTTTGTTACTATTCATCACTGGTACTGTCCCCCATGAATAGCATCAACCACTGCAGCTCCAGGTCTCCCCCCCCCCCCCTATAGTCCATTGCTTCTAATAACTGGATCATTATAACTGCTCTGTTGTGTTCCATAAAATGAAGGAACATGCTTGAATCTTTTCTGTGGTTTTCATATTCACTCAAATGGTGAAATGCTGACTGGCACATGTCATGTACTTTCCACTTTCAGAATGACTTTGACTCAGTACCACCCAATGACTCATGATAATATTTACCGTTTCTGATGTTTTACCCTCCTACAATTGACTGTAGAATTGGTACTACTGCACATAATGTACCCAATGGTAAATCAGTACAATAAAGGTTTTCAAAATATCATGTGATTTCTAGTGTCCTACAAGTAACTTCAAATATGTACTGTAAGCCAGCAGAGAGGGTGGTACTCTGAGTTACTTTTGTGGGCTTCCAACAGGTGGCCATATCCTAACCCCAGGCTACTGTTCATTTCCTGAAGTGGGATGTATCCATCCCATCTGGACATATACAGGCCGAGGCATCAGTCTAAATATGGAACTTATCCAAAGATAATTCTGCTGAGACCTGACTGGAATAAGAGGCCACATTATGGGCCTCAATGGTTCAGGATAAATGCTGAGTAATGGCTCTCAGTTTACTCAGCAGGGCGAGGAGGCCGGGCTTCTTGTTGTTTGTGGGGCAATCATTTCCCCTCAGAGTTTATGAATGTTATTTATACAAATATTAATCACCATAATTATACACTGAAAGGTCTTTCACAAGACTCAAATTGAAAGTACGTACCAGGGCATAATACACACATCAATATTAGGGCTGTCAATCAAACACCTTAAATATAACTACATGAAATGCTGATTAATTAATTAATATCTGTTTCCAAATGAAGATATTTCATTAGATTATTGTGACACATCAGTAAAGCTTCAAATAAGGGGGCAATGCAAATCCAATCGTTGTTTTTTATCTACAGTTTATTTAGCATCAGTTTATTAACCTTAACATTTACTAATTATATTGTTTTGTTTATCCACACTTTTATATAGAATTAATCTTTTCTATTTATGAATATAACATTTAACTAAATGAGTTCCTTTGACAGCCCTAATTATGAGGACTTTTACTTTTGGTAAGATTTGGAATGCAGGACTTCTACTTGTACTTTTAAAATTAAGTATTGCTACTTTTACTTAATTAACACATCTGAGTACTTCTTCCACCACTGGACAGTACATGTTCCTGCTTGAAAGAAAAGCACATCACCTCACCAGGCTTTGATTTAAAGTCTCTGCAGGCATCTGGTGTACTTTTGAACCTGGCCCGTCTAAATCTTAATATTTGGCATCTGAACTTCAACCCTGAACTCTGTTTAAAACATTTGACTGCCTTTGTTTCAATTGAGTTATGATGGTAAATATGGTCTATTGAAGCAGTACATTCCTCAGCGTGCGCTATATTTACTGAGAAAGCTGCAGAATCTGGTGTTCTTCCTGGATCCAGCCGTTGAAGGCAAGAAAGAAAGACTGTTATAGTCTGGATTTCTCTGGTAGCCAAGGGGCGCGCATCCTCTAGATCAGGGGTTTTCAAAGTTTTTCAGCCGCGCCCCCCCTCCCAATTATCATTGCTATTATTAAAGGGAATTGTCAACGGGGGGATGGGGGGGGTGGGGGTTGGTCCTAGTGAACTGTCGACTTCGTTTAAAAACATAACAAATTAAGGGCGGTGCCCGCCGTCAGCGAACCGAGCCAGCCGTCAGCGAACCGAGCCGGCCGTCAACGAACCAAGCCGGCAGTCAGCGAACCGAGCCGGCTCACTTACCGCTAACAAAAAGCATTTTAATGGCCAAACTATCCTACATTTTAGGATTTTCCAGAGAAGGTTAGTTGTGAATACGACCCTCCATAGCGTTTGCATTCAACAGGAGCACTAGAGGATGAAAACTTTAAAACGTGATTATAGGTCGTAATAAGTGCTTCAACAATCGACCTATTTGGTCGTATGAGTTGGAGGACTTGTTGCAGCAATCCTCAGGTGCACAATCGATTTCTATTGAGAGACATGTGTATGCTTTTGTATGGCTGAAGCTTGAAGGCTTTAACAAGGTAAAAGTGCTCAGTGTTATTCACCCTGTTTGCACCTCCTTCTGTTTACCATCTACTGTTACTGTGAGTATTAATACTTTCCTCATCACGTGGGTGGACTGACGTAAGGCCAATCTCCACCCATTTATTTACCGATGCTGCGATGGAAACAAGTGTGTTAGTGGAATCAACATGTGCATTTTCATCAAACCAGTGAACAGTTTGTTCCTAATGGTAACGTCTTCACAGGCAAGGAAAGCCACTTCCAGAGACCAGATTGAACACTCCAGTTATACGGCGGGTAGTGTAATGCCCTTATTAAAGAATACAATAAACAAGGTTTGTATTCACAGTTTTATAGAGCTTCAGGACACATTTACTGTGCTATTCATAGTTTCCTCTACTATAGGAACCGTGTGATGCTGTAGCTTCACCCAAAACATCATCTGAAGTTTGAAGAAAATGTAAAAAAAATTATCTTTAAATTATCAAAAGTTGAGTGATATTCTTCTCTCACAGATGAACACATAGAGTCAATGTAAACACATTTACATCTAGATGTAAACACCTGGAATTAAAAGCTGATCTTTTGTCTCATATTCATCTTTTGATGTCAAACCTAATAGTTTTCAGTGTACAGCAAAAATAAAGCAATTGGCCTCGCTGTTCGAATAGTTTTGGAGGGGACTGTATTCCTGGGGAGACCTGAAACTATCTCGTAATATCAAACCATAGATCCTACAAATCCACTGAACGTAGATTCTGAAAGTAAAATATAAATTTCTCGCCAGAAATGTAAACAAAAAGCCTTATAATGGAGAAACTATCCCAAAACTTCAGATCATCGACTAAAATAAATCCAGTGTTTTTTGTGTTTGCGCAGGGAATGTTGACGATCACATGACATGGGCACTGGCCATGAAAAATGAACAGGAAAATAATGTGACTATGTGAGAGGTGTTTTTGTGAAACTACTATGTTTTTCCCTGTGGACCACCTTAGCTATCACACATTTGTTGTTGTCTGGGTTGGGCATACCTATGTGTGTAATGAAAGCTGACTGTAAATCATGAAAGAAACACGAGTCCGGGCAGAGTGTCACAGGAAACAGTCTGACTGGTTTCCTCCCACATGAAGTCACCTTGGTGGCAGCATCAAAGGATCTCTGTAGCGCAGATGTCAGCGCAGATGTCAGCTCTACTTCTCCTTCACATCTCAGACTAATTGTTAAAAGCTGTTAGCGAGACATCGAGACATTGACATCATCAACAATATCATTTTTAGTTTGTGTCACACTGTGTGAAAGGTTTTGATTTTGAAACCTGTGTTGGGTTAGTGCTCAACCACAAGGGAATATTTGTACGACATGTTTCCTGCATGATGAGGAAGTATTTGGATCTAGTTCATCTGCACACTTCCTGCTTTGATCGTGAACATATATTCATATTGTTAGAATTGTTCCCCAATCATCACTAAAAAAGGACAACTTTAGTCACCAATTATCATCAAAGAAGCTTTTCAGTAATTTTGTGAAATGGGCCTCAATCTTGCTGCGGCCCACGTGTTCTCTCAGAACATATAACAGCTTGTAACTCAATGACTATAACAACAGTGGTTGCCTAGCACCGCCACAACAGTGCAATGCTTTGCAGGAAATATTGGTTGGTGTGAGTAATAACTTACAGACGAAGGAACATGAATGCAGTTGGCCAGTGTTTTAAACACTTCCATATGGTGCATTCTGGAGCCGCCTTCAAGCATTTAAGGAATAAAGTATTCATGCAGAGATGGTTCTGTGGGGTAACAGAAGTTACACAGCCTGACAATCAACTGCTGTTAAAGCTTACATTTCAACTTGTATTCACACAGATATGAGGGAGTATATTTGACAGCATACTGACCTCTGGGAATCAAGTCTGTTTTAGCTCACTGACAGAAACATGCTGCAGCAGTCCTCCCTTTCTTTGGCCTGAACCTGAGCGGCAGAGTGCTGCTGATTGTTCCTTCCGCTTGACATTGTGAAGTTCACTTTATTCATTATAAAGCATTCCATACTATAAATACAGTTTGTACTTTATTGCTTTTTGACGACACACAGTGCCACATAAGCATCGGATTAGGATTGTTTCTCTGTACATCTAAACAGGTACAGTTGAAAAGGTAACGTTTTTATTCTTCTTTTGGCTATTACTATGTTCACCAGTCAGTTGCTAACTTCGTCTGCTTGCAGTCTGGTGCTGGCACCCCAAAGGGACCGGAAACAAGCTCAAAGATGCTAAAAGGTTTTGTTGAGTAGAAGGAAACTGCAGCAACCTCTCACATCACAGTCTTTTAAAGGTCACCTGTTATGCAAAATCCACTTTTTCATGTCTTTTATACATCAACCTGTGTCCCCTCTGATCAGATGTTGGCCACTTTATGATGTCATAACGATGTTTTGTCTTGTGTAACCATTAGCCAATCAGCAACCCCCCCCTTATCACCTGAATCTCCTCCTAGAGCACCATTGAGTTCTAAACCAAATGTCTCTCATACCTCATTCACACCAACGGTGTTTCAGGGCCGGTTCGGAGCTGGAGCTTGAAAAGCACCGGGTTTTCCTGTTCACACTGCAGCGAGCAGCCTCTTAGCTCCGGAATCCGGTTCATTTCGAGCACCAAAAAATTGTCAAAGAATGTCGGCCAGGAGCAAAAAGCAAACCACACCATAACGTCACGCTTTACGTCGAGGCCGGGGCAGACGGGGCAGGGGCGTCAAATCCTCTAAACAACAACAAAAAGCACCGCATTTTATCAGTGCGAACACAACAATGAGAAACTTAACAAGCAGGCAGTGGTCCACTGAAGAGACCAGCTACCTACTGGGAATCTGGGTCTTCTGAGAAGAGGTACAGGAGGAAGCTGGAGCAAAAATCGCCATTGGTTGTTGTGGTGTCGGGTCAGCTGTGAGGGGTTTCGCGGCGGTTTGGCTTTTAAGAAGGCAGGGCACGCAAAACGGTTACGTCATGGACCAAAACGATGACGCACAATGCGCAGCACCAGTCGGACTGCTGGGCCAAGTGTGAAAAGAGCTGGAGCTAAACCGCGAAGAACCGGCGTTCTGAACCTGAAAACAGGCTCTAGCACGGGGCTTGAACCGGAGTTGCAGTCCGTGGTCTCTCAGTGAATGAGTATGCAGACAAGGATAAAATGCCGGCGTGGGGAGGGGCTCTCTTAATTTTTTCATTCTAAAGAGAAACAGACCAGAGAACTCAGCAGCACTTGGAAACACAGGGTTGAACACAGAGGGGGGGAATGTATGGGTAATGCTTCAATGACTACTTTTTTGGTGTTCTCTTCAGAGACAGTGTTTTGTATATATCTGATAAAAAACCAGTATTATCCAGGAGACCCTTTAAAATATGAGATCATAAAGACATTTACAAGATGTTAACAGGAACATAATCATCTATTTAGCATATAAAAAACAGAAGAAAAGACAAATTGCCATTGTTCTCCATAATGTATTCACTTTCCTTTGGAACTCTGGTTGGATTCCTGGAGATAGTAATTTAGCGTTACAGTGCTCTTTTATGTTAAAGAGGCTAGTTGCTGGTGTCTGTCTGGCCGCCGGGTGTCTCGGTGGCCAGCAGGTGGCACCTCTACAGGTGGGTCCATTGGAGGAGGTCGCCGGTGGCTGTGTGGGTAGAATATAACATCTTAGATCATGGGGACCCATAAGTGTGTGGTTATTTTTTTAGTTCAAAAAAGTTCTGCAAATGTCAAAACTGTGGGATGTGGTAGAGCACATAGGTTTCAACAACAGAGAGTCTACTCAGAGCCTTCAAAAGGACACCATATATGACGAGTCAGGGATGGAGAACAGGTTGGTTGCCAGAGAGGTTCTCAGTGGAACACGTGGCTGCTGCCTGCTGTTCTTTAAGAATAAGAACAGAAACACAAAGATTTTACAGATTTAAAGCAATCTCAAATCAATATGTGCTTTAAGGGTCTAACGCTACTTTGAGCTGAGGGGTCCGGCAGATTCCAGCAAAGTACATCAAAATGGAACCTCACCACGTAGAGGTTCATCCACTGCGAGGACCATCTTTAACAAGTCCCCTCGTATATAATGATTGTTTCATTTTGCATACCTGGGCTGTGCTCTGACAACACATCAGCACCTCATTTGAGAATGAATGCTGGTTAGTTTCAAAAGTAACCTTCCTGTAGTAATTCTCCCAGCTTGAACACTCTACATCTTCCAACAAGGGTTTATGTATTTAGCATGCAATGACAGTTGAAGCTACACTCTCATAAACTGCATGCTTATATGGAGTGATGTGTTGTCTCTATCAGAGATACATCTAAAAACACAGCAACAAATAACAACATTTTTGTAATGTGTTGGATTTGGTACAACTCTACAGAACAACTACATTCATGGCAACTTTGTTCTCACTTTCCTCTAATGCACATTCACATGTTCAACCTTAGCCATACACCTGCCTTGCACATTCCTTTGTGGACTGTGGTGTGTGTGTGTGTGTGTGTGTGTGTGTGTGTTGTGTGTGTGTGTGTGTGTGTGTGTGTAAGTGTTGTGTGTGGTGTGTGTGTGTGTGTGTGTGTGTGTGTGTGTGTGTGTGATGTGTGTGGTGTGTGGTGTGTGTGTGGTGTGTGTGTGTGGTGTGTGTGGTGTGTGTGTGTGTGTGTCTGTGTGTGTTGTGTGTGTGTGTGGTGTGTGTGTGTGGTGGTGTGTGGTGTGAAGTGGTGTGTCGTGTTGTAGGCATTTGCTTCCCCATTTTGGTGAGAAATCCTTAAAAATCCATGCATGTTTTAATCAGGCTGTTATAAGATACACCATAAATGTTTTACTTTTACGTCAAAAAGAACAATGAGCCGATCGCAGAAATAGCTAGATGTTTTGAAAAAGGACGCCAAGACGGCAGGAAAGGGGAAACATAAACAAATGAGGGAAAAGGTAAAGAAGAATGCCCTGACAACAAAAAGAGTGACATCCATTCCAACCCCAAATCAACATCCAGAACAAACAGGGGCAAAAAAACTGTTCTGGTTCCTTCATCTGACTTCTTCACCTCCCCGCTCCACCCTCCATCTCTCCTTCCCTC
>NW_011350115.1:11013-14205 GCF_000735185.1 Notothenia coriiceps
ATACACACACACACACACACACACACACACACACACACACACACACACACACACACACACACACACACACACACACACACACACACACACACACACCAAAGTGTATAGTGCATTAAAAGCAGGACCCATTACGTCGTGAAAAATCAGATGCATAATCCATTAGACTTCCCAAAGCACTGCATTCTGGGTATTCTTTTTACACTATCTACCTTAACTTTGCATATAAAGAAAACCTAGTGAAAAGGACTTTATTTGTTGTAATATTTTTTTGCGGGGAATGTTTGTAAAGTGGAGCAGCAATTTCAGGTTGCATACATTTAAACAATTACCTGTGGTTGCACACATACATCCACAAATCATTTTTATTTAACTGTATCAAAAATGAATATAAGTTTCTCATAATTCAATATTATATATTGTACAATGTGCACATTTTTATTTTCACTTCTTACACATGTTTAATTAAGTGTCTAATGTTTATATAATTATTTGTATTCTATTTTATTTGTATATTGTTCTTGCAAATTTGTAATTTAACCTAATACATTTATATAATTATTTTAGTTTTATTTTACTATGAAATAAAGCAAATATCATAAAACCCAATTCCCAGTATTAACAGCATTAAAAAATATGTGTGTGAAGAGAAAATAAATGTGTTATCCTTCTGTTTTTATTTATTTATCCTGAGATTATAGTTATATACTCTACATGCAGGTCATTGTGTCCATAACACAGACTCTACCCCCCTCTGCTGGTGAGACAGGGGTACTGCACTGTACTGGGACAGCACAGAACAGATGGGTGTACAATCAGCCTGTCAGACAAACATCAAAACTAGATTACGTCCTTGTTCTTTTAACAGCGCGTCATGTGACCAAATGATGAAATGCAGTCACATGACGGAGGCAGCAGAGCGCCTGGCAGAGAGCCAGCAGAGCTTTAGGCCTTAATCACTCGCTCCATTCAGATAAAAAAGCTCATTGCAGCTCATTCGACTGCAACAAGCTGCCTCTGTCTGTTACTTCCGCTCTTCACAAACATGGGGCTTCATTCAGACAGATACATGTGTCACCAGTGTTGCAATGATTTCATCCGAAGAAAAGGAATAAAAGACGAGGCTCACATTCGTTCTGGTAGACGCTCTCCCTGCTCGGGGCTCGAGGGCTCTGCCAGTTGGTCCTCTTTGTGTGACGACTAGACAAAGCAGAAGAAAAGATTTGCTCTTCAGAAACATAAGAGTTCTGGATATAATGTGGCAGCATGTGAACATGATACAGTCAGAGATTAACAGAGAGGCCTGGTGTAGATAGACGGGGAAATAGCAGCTTTGCCGAATACAGACATTATCATTTTTGGAAATATACATATTCTCTTTTATGCCACGATCGATCCCATGTGTCATATTCGTCCAGAGGTGTCAACTTGAGTCACATGACATTCAAGTCAGAATTTAGTCACAAATTTGATGACTTCGTAAAAAAAAAAATTTCAAACTTGGAATCTAACACCAATGACTCGTGTTTGACTTTACTTGGACCTTAGCATTTTGATTTGAAAACACTCAATACCTTTCCCCAAGCCCAGAGATGACATGTTTTTAAAGGACTGCCACTAATCAATTTATTTCCTGAGTCAGCTTATGTTGACGACACTAGATCCGCATCACATCAGGTTGCAGGAGAGAACCATAAAGAACTATCATTCAACACATTGACTGTAACCTTTTATTTGAATAAGGATGATTTTGTTTCCAGACAAAAATACACGTGCAGGCCGAAAAATAAAGACCGAGACGCATTGTGAACGGTTTTGAACTCTAATAATGGCGCATTTCCACTACACGGCCTCGCTCGGCCTCGCTCGGTATGGCTGGCCTCGTTAGGACCGGCTCACTTTATGCAGCGTTTCCATTACAGTTTAGGAACTGGGGTAGTATCTATAGTAACGCAGTGTAGGCGGAACCGTGACGTCATCTTCAATGAGAGCCCGAGAAAAACAACATCATCCGTTAGCTGTTAGCCCTCAGAGCTCACAGCTCCTCATATCTGTTCAGAAACTAGACAAAAGTTAAACAAGTACAAACCACAGACTGCCTGTGTCATGGAGAATACAGTCGCTGGTTTATTTATGTCTGTAGGCCGTTGTTGTGAGTGTGGACGGTCGGAGCATATACAATGTTAGCTTAGCCAAACTCCATTGAGAAAACACGCATTTGAAAAGGTTTTTCGGCTGCCGTCTGTCTGCAGACTTGTCAAAGCATTAATTCATGGTTTTTACTAACCGGTATCAGTATGTTGTTACTTCGCCATCATTTTGAAACGTGTATTACAATTAAATCACGGTCAAAATATGTTCATCTTGTTGTAGTTGTAGCTCCCGAGCCAGAGCGTCTTGTTTAAATGATGTGAGTAAACACAGCTGACAGCCGCGGTGAAACTCGAGCGATTAGAGCGAAGCGAATATTGGCATCGCGTCCGGTGTGAACGCAGCATTATGCTTCTACAAATATCCCAATCTTGATTAAAACGGAGTTGAGGCTTTCTCACGTTTCTTCTTGCCCCTCTTGGCATCTGCCCCTTTGGATGTTTGATACAATTCAGCCAGCCCACCAATCAGCTCCTGCTGTACGACAGACAGCTCCCCCTCTTCTTTTGACTCAGGCACTGCATCCAGCAACCTGCAACAAAGACGCTCAAACATCAGGACTTTCTTTGTAACATGATTGAATGTGTTTCATAGAATTATTCCTTCAAAAACAGCATATACAATTAAAATGAAATCTTACCTTATCGACTCCATTAAATGAGAACTCACTCCTGACTGGTCTGACTGAGGGAACCAACACTCCAACACGCCTGTTGCCAGCGGGCGACGGCTGACTTCCCGCTGAGCCCACTCCGGTACCTGATGATCTATGGGTTGGTCTGAAGAACGGATGAAAACAAAAAAAAGTCATTAATTACTAGCAAATCAACATTACCTAGTAGGGCTGTCCCGAATACCATTTTTCGGGCTCCGGATATTCGGTAGTAATCAGCAGCGAATATTCGGCCCACGCGGGGGGGGTTTCTATTTTGTTATTCTACAGTATTGTTATTTTATAGTAGAGATGTCCCGATCCGATCACGTGATCGGGGATCGGAGCCGATCACGTGATTTTCAAAAGATCGGAATCGGGAGAAGAAAAAT
>NW_011350115.1:18171-39488 GCF_000735185.1 Notothenia coriiceps
TACTGATGTTCAGGTGTATATCAGAATGTAGTGTCTCTACTTTAAAGAGTCCTCTTCTGCTGATGTTCAGGTGTATATCAGTATGTAGTGTCTCTACTTTAAAGAGTCCTCTCCTGCTGATGTTCAGGTGTATATCAGTATGTAGTGTCTCTACTTTAAAGAGTCCTCTCCTGCTGATGTTCAGGCGTATATCAGTATGTAGTGTCTCTACTTTAAAGAGTCCTCTCCTGCTGATGTTCAGGTGTATATCAGTATGTAGTGTCTCTACTTTAAAGAGTCCTCTCCTGCTGATGTTCAGGTGTATATCAGTATGTAGTGTCTCTACTTTAAAGAGTCCTCTCCTGCTGATGTTCAGGTGTATATCAGTATGTAGTACCTCTACTTTAAAGAGTCCTCTCCTGCTGATGTTCAGGTGTATATCAGTATTTAGTGTCTCTACTGGGACATGTCTCCATGCTTTAATGTTCAAAAAGCTCTGATTGGTTAGCTCTGTTGTGATTGGTCAACCGCTTAGAGATGTCCCGCCCCTTAGCCTATCAGGTACAATGTGTTAGAGCGCTAGCCAATAGGAGCACGAGTGTTAAATAGCGATATCACTATTACATAATAATAATTAGTATTTATCTTTTAGTAATGTTATTATTATTATTATATTTATTTTTCCTTTAATTATTTACTTAAAATGGCACAACAAATTTAGGAAATACATTTTAATTATTGAATGAACATAGTAAAGTACAAGTACTCAAACACAGTACTACACCGACAGTCGTAAATAACCTCATAATTAATAATGAACCTGAACATTAATGAAGAGACCTCTGTAATTACAGCGTTGGGCTCCTGGTGTAAAAAGTGAGCCGCGGGTCGACCTGAACGTATCTTCAGGTCTACAGAGAGCGTTTAGCAGCGTCTCTTTATTATGAGCGGATCAATGAGAGCAGAATGAAACATTAATGAGGCGCTGTGAACGTCTTTCTGTCAGCATTAGACAGACGGAGATCAATGCTCCGTCAGCAGGAGGGTCGCCTGACCTTGGGTCCAAACCACAGCGGAGAAAAGCATCATCACAGAATCACACAGTCTTAATGTTTGCTGTGTTTCTGAACCACATTTACTAGACTTCAAATGCATGTGCGGACATGTAGTGTGAAATATATCACATTTTTATTTCACTCATTAAGTCAAATCTGATTGTTTTTATCTGTCAGAGCTTGTGATATAGTCTAGTTGCAGCTCATATAGTCTTATTGTGAGCACAGAGATGTTGAGTAGCCCAAGTGTTATGTTAGAAATGTATAGTACGGGTCCCCAGCACATAGAAACTGCCGGATGCTAAATTGCACAATTTGCACAATTAGCATACGTTGTGTTAATAAGCATTAAGTACCATATGGACAATAGTTAATAAAAAAGAAAGGGCTAGTCCGATTTCGACAATTTGTGTTTGAGTGGAGTTGGAGGTTATTGAGGATGCTGAATCCATTACAGCAGGGCTTCTAAAACCCCGGACCAAGGTCCGGATCCGGACCGAACTGCAAATCAATCCGGACCGAACCCTGTGTCCCATTCTAAAAATTAAAAAAATTATACAAAATAGAAAAAATAAAAACTTTCTGATTCTGATGTAAATTAATGTACAATTTCTTGTGTCTGACACGTTTTGAGAATGAACGTGCATATATATTTACTTGTGTGTGCGAGCATTGCAGACCGCAAGTTAACTGCAAGTTTACCTTGACTTTCTAATGCTTCTAATGCCTTTTTTGCCAAAGTTCAAGGCATTGGCTACAGACAAACAGTGCCATTTCTCCCACTAGTTCAAGCCACCATACTGTATGGTGGCTTGTGGGAGAACTGTATGTATTGAATGTGTGTGTGTATACAGACTGCCTGCCGACAGGCAAGGCAGGCAAGTGCTTGGACCAGAAGGGGGCCCCCAAAGAAGGTAGATTAAGAAGGTTCACAGCAACGACCACATGAAACACCCTTTAATTTACTGCAACGACACGTCGGGAAACCCCCTCAAGGGGCACCGTAAGAAACTGCTTCTTAATTTCAGTTTAGTTCAACTGAAATTATCAATACCAGTAAAGTCCCTGTTTTGATCCGGACCAGTGACCTTGTAAAAATTCACAAGTGGACCTTTAATAAAAAAGTTTGAGTACCCTTACAGGATGGCAGTTCTAACCAGGACGTGGCCATCTCTGTACTCTCGACGGGCTGATTTTGATTCATTTCGGGTCGATTTGGCAGATTCAGGGGACTCATTAAGATTGGACAGATTGCTTATTCATTTGAAAAATAATTGTCCAGAGAAGAGGTAATAATGTTCATCTTGTGCTCTCTATATCCAATGGTCGCAACATTACACACAGTAGTCAAAATCAGCCCTCTGAGAGTACAGATATGGCCCCTTTCTGTCTGATGTCCTTCAGAAGAGCTGTGAGACTCTCAGTCTTCAGACACGCTTGGCTGTCTTTTATAATTTCGCACAGCAATACAATCTTTAACCTCAATCACCAGTGTGTGTCTGTGTTCACATTGTGTTATATTCTCATTCTAGTTTGCAGATTGAACTGCGAGCCGTCCGTTTCGACCTTGAGACAATAATTCCTTTCCCGACACAAAATTTCACATGAGCCCAAACTGAGGACGAATCACCGTCCTTCTGCAGGAGGGAGTCACACCCAGATCCCCCATAAAACCCGTGATTAATGTACCGCCGTGCTGGGATCTGCCCCCCCCCCCAGACACAGGGACACACACACACACTGAACGCACACACATGTTAACACACTGACAGTAGAGAGCAGAAGCTCCATCAGACCGACCTCTTCTCTAAAAACAAAGGTGGAAAAAGCTCCATGGATTTAGATTTAGCTACACACACACACGCACACACACACACACACACACACACACACACACACACACACACACACACACTTATAAAGTATATAAGTATAATACTGTATGGCTGCAAGTACAGATTACTAAAATGTTCCATTAAAATGCACTCAGTAAACCTTTGTTTCTGTACATTGCATATTCTTCTTATTAATCATATTTTGCACATTACCACTTTGAAAAGTATGGCAGATGTTTCTTTCTACATTTTGTATTTTATTTAATATACACAATTTATAGTATTTGTTCATATTTTCATTTAATTTCCTACATTCAGCTTCAATTCAATTTCATACATATTGGAAAGATTTTAAAAGATTTTTATCATAGTTTTTTCTCTTCTATATTTCAGTTTTTGTTCATATTTTAAAAGTTTTTCAGGTTTTTTATTGCAATTTTCCTCAAAACAGCTTATAATGTAAATAATATATTTTGTACACAATCTTTGGAAAAACATTTATTTTGTAATTTTCCACCACAAAGCATCCTTATAATAATAATATATTTTGTTAAAGTAGTTTTTTTAAATTTATTTTATTCTATATGTAGGTTTCTTGATATATTTACTGTTTTCATTTTTTATTTATATTCAATGTTCTTCTTATGCTTGTTATTTCCACGAGTCAATAAAGAAACATCACACTTAATATTTGCTGAATTGAAGCGTAACAAAACGTCTAAAAAACCAAATGATTATTGAATCGTTGCAGATCTTTTTTCTGTTGATCCACTAATTGACTAATCGTTTCAGATCATGTTGAGTTTTACTTCTCCTTGCTTTGAGATTCCCAGAGGCAGCGTTTCCTCCGGAGGAGTTTGACCCTCCGGATCATTAGGAGACTGTCTGAGGCTTTAAGGTCCAAGCCGATTTTCGGCATCGATAGATGTCGGGCCGTTGATGAGCGTCGTGTCGCTCTACTCAGATTGGTGTGTCTTGGTGTGTACACTACATTACATTACATTTAGCTGACGCTTTTATCCAAAGCGACTTACAATAAGTGCATTCGACCAGGAAGATACAAACTTGAAGAAAACAGAATCATATAAGTACATCAGGTTTCATAGAGCCAAAACATTTCAAGTGCTACATTTCAAGGGTGTAACGCACCGTCGTGTCTTTTCAGCCGGGCCGACACCTTCCGCCGCCGATTCCACATGTTGAGTCGGGAGGCTGTCGGCCAAATCAATCACTCTGATTGGCTGTTCAACTAGTGAATCAGTGCATGAGAAGCGAAACGGAAGTGAGGGACCCAAACAAACTATTAAGAAGGCAAATCTGAGATTTCATTTAACTCCAACTCTCGACACAGGTTCGGGAAAGCCCCATGAGCTTCTCGCTGTAGAGTGAAAATGGAACGCACGCTATTTGTTGTTTGTTTATATCACGCAGTCTGTTCTTCTTCTCTCGGTTATCACGCAGTCTGTCTTCCGGTTGTTGCCTCTTTTGAATGACGAATACACACTACCGCCGCCTGCTGGTAAGGAGAGTTATTGCCACTCACGCATGCGCAATTCGTACGTGCAACTTGGCCGTCGGCTGAAGTCTTTGCGTTGTGTTCCAGTGCGAAACATGGCCAAGACGCAGGAGACGTGAGGCGACGTTCCGTCGGGACGTGTTCTTTGGTGTCAGTTTGGTGTGTAGAGGCTTTAAGAGGCTTTAGAGAGGCTCCTCTGGGACGCTGAGGGCTGCTTACCTCCTTAACCCCCCTCCCCCATTTTATGTTGTATCTAATTCTTAACATGCTTGGGTGTAAATCTTTCCAAATGTCAGAGAGAAGGGGTGAGTCAACCACTCACTTTGTGTTTGGGTTCATTTAAGTGGCTTTTGGTATTCTTAGATCAGCGTTTTGCAGTTTTAAGTTTACTTCAGTGTAATTAAAATGTAATTTCTCTGGCTGCTCTTAGGCCGTGACACACATTATCACCTCAGGGTGGTAGCAAATGTAATAGTTGTGTATGTGTGTATGTGTCCTCTTGGCTTTCTATCTTTGTGAAGACCAGCATGAGGTTTTGACCTAGAGATGGAGGAAGTATATCCTTACTTCTAAAATGGCTGTTTGTGGCAAGGGTATTGATTAGGGTTAGGGTTAGAGTGATCGTGTTAACTTGGGGAAAGTTCAGAAAGTCAGAGTCTTTAAGTACATAGTGTCAAAATGTGAATCACCATATCTATCAAGATCGGATTTTATAACGAGGAAATTACGAGTGAGTGTGTGTGTGTGTTTTTTTAAAGCAGATGTCTGATGAAATCTTTTTGTTTGCAACTTGAAATGGAAGGTTACATAAAATGGAATCCTATTTGGGTAAGAGATAGATTAGATGTTTGAAATATTCATGGCTAAATAATTATGTACAAAAAACTGAAACATCTCCTCTCAACGTCACACACATGCACAGGGATGCTTACTTTCTCGGTAGCGATCCATTTGGGACCTTCCCTTCATTTCCTGTGACAATGCTTAACATCACAATGAGGGAAAATCTGAGTGAAAAGCAAACACACACCCCAGCTGTAAAACTGGACTTTCCAGCCCAACACCCCTCTTAAAAACAGTTTACTTTGTGAGTTGGAAAATCAAGTCTTTGCCAAGCAAAGTTAATAACTAAAGCACATTGGCTGGTAGCTTTAACAGGTGTTATTTTTATCACCACAGCTTTCTGATATGCCATCACATGTTTCAAGTCCCTCACTTACAAACCAAAAAGCGCACTTTATACCATGTTTTCAAACTTTAGTAGGATGGACATGCTTGCCTTTTAAAGTGAAAAAAGCTTATCACAGCGTGACTTAATAAGGACATGGTAACACTAGCATATGTAAGATGAGGA
The DNA here is from genome assembly GCF_000735185.1 of Notothenia coriiceps. NCBI lineage: Eukaryota > Metazoa > Chordata > Actinopteri > Perciformes > Nototheniidae > Notothenia > Notothenia coriiceps. Next base: position 23,911 of record NW_011350115.1, read on the forward strand.
GATCTCATAGTCTTGCAAATACCGACAGGAGATGTGTGGTGTGTCAAGATTAGATGTTGCACTCCAGGCCAAAAATGTTACTTAATGTTGTGTGTTATTTTTCGAGAGGGCAGTGTATCGAAAAGCACAACTGTTTTAGTAGCATATCCCTATCCCAAAGCCGTGACACCAAACCATTCCAGAAGTATGTGAAAGTATGAAAAAGGGAAGCTTAGTTTTTATGACAGATTCGTTTTAAACAAACCTATGGATATATGCGTTGTAATATGCTTACAACCCTGTACAGTTAAAGTTATAATCACTAATTAATACCGATATTGCTATATAAAAAAAATCAACACATCATAAAGCATTTGAAAAAAAAGGTCAAATATCCTGATGCTTCATAATTACTTGTCACTCACTGAGGATCAAAGTGTACTATCATTCCCATAGTTGTAACACAATATACAATTTCACAGCGCCACAAAACACTTTATAATCATTTAAGATATGCAGCATACTATTACAAAGCATTGTAAGTAGTCTTTTTTCATAATGTGCTTGCAACGAAAATGTCGGTTGGCCAGAAATAAGTATGAGACCATAACACAATTAAAAAAAGTTATCTTTTGTTTTAAAGCATTCTGAATAAGTATGATTGCTTCTAACTAATCACACAGTGCTAAAAGCAGTTTGAGTTCATAATGCTAAATAAACGTGGGCTGAAAAAAAGCAGTGAAAATGATATTATAATAATAATTTACAAAAGCAGACTAATTTAAAGGGGGAAGTGTTTGTGGCTATTGTTTAAGATTCATATCATGTTTGCTTCTGATTTCCCAGGCGTCCCCTTTGCTGTTTAGGCGCTAGAAGATGAGGGGGCATCAGATGGTCCCGCTCTGTGTCCTCCTGGGCGTCCTGTTTGCAGGACTCCTCCCCAACCTTGAGGCTCAGGAAGGTAAGTCCATGTAAATCATGTCAGATCATCTGTCTGCTTGGTCATTGTCATGTTTGCTCATCTAAAATTAAATAATCTGCACCAGTTCATATATTCCAAAATGAATTGCTTCAGAAAAACCCATGAATGTCTTTAACAACACTTTACTATGAGCGTTGTTTTCTAAATATTGATCAAGCAAATAGGTTCCACATGAAACATAAAACAACATAAAACAATAGAGGATATCATACAACATATTTACAAGCTACATTTACATACTTATCAACATTTACAAATACCCATAGTTTCAAAGAGAATTTCATTTAGACTTGAAGTCCTGGCACACGTCAAGGCTATGCCGTACCGTGGGGGGGGGCACCCGGACCGGCCTCGGCCTGGATTATCTGATCCACACACAGTTGACCAGCGCTTCTGGCAGCCGCGCAGCCGATGGTGCGGCCCAGTTGGTGGTGGTGTTGACAGACGGCCTGTCCCAGGATGACGTAGCGGAGCCGGCCCAGGTGCTGCGGCGTGGAGGTGTTGGCGGTTGGATTTCAGGATGCGGTTGACTCTGAGCTCAGGGAGATGGGCAGCCAGCCCCACGACACTCATGTATTCAGTATAGATACTTTTATGACTTTACGAAATATAATTCCAGATTTAGTAGTAGGGCTTTGCGACGTGGTGAAACGCTCAGGGGGGGGTCCTGTGGTAAGCGAGGCCCTCTTGGCTGGAGGAGGGACAGGTAATGAAATGGGACCAGTGTCACTACCATTACTAATATGTCTAGATGTGCAGGACGAAGCTGCTGCATATGTGGCCGTGACTGGATTTGATTATTAACACAATCAATATGTTTAACCACAATAACCTTTCACCATCCAACTGCGGAATTAACAACACTTGTTTTGTCTTATCACACTTAATATGTCCCTACTGCTTTAAGAATCACAATAAGAACCGCATGTGATTGATATTCCTACAGCATCTTCAACTGGAGTGTAAACTGATACATATGCCATGTGCAAAGACATAATGAGCATGGATTGAGAAAAACATATATAAACAAAGGGAAACATCTTTCCAGGTGCTTTAAAACCTGGTATATATTTATGTTATATGTTATGTGTTGGCATCAAACACCTTTTTTTCAGATAAAGCCTTTTTGTATTCAACACAGTTTTGGGTTGAGGGACACAATACAGAGAGTAGGAAATACAATTTTTAAATTTAAATACTGACACCTCAGACTTTTTGATGGCCAGAAAAACCGTTGAAGAAAATTGACTCCAGGATGACATCATATCTCAAAATCAACCAATGAGCTTTTAACAATAGCTAACCATGCACCACTGCTTATGTGTCCTGCCTTATGTTTGTTTTTATCAGTCACAATGACTATCTGTGCAAGATATGTTCATGTTGTGTATTTTAAACAGAGATGAACCTGCTTGGACTCATCCTTGACCTACAGAAGTACTTTGAGAATATGTGTTAGGTATAAATGATACGCAATATGTAACAATAAATAACCAAACTGACAATCATACATGATTCCTAATAAAATCAATTGAAAACATCTCTTATATACAAATGTAAACTAATTTACATTAAATCATGTACAATATTCTCAAGTACTATAAACTTGTAGGCACCAAGGATATGCCACAGGGTCATGACTGGTCACTTTATCTGAGGTCCATAACAAGAGTCTGCATGGGATGGCTGAATACAATGGCGATAATAGAAGGGACACATCACAGAACATATCCTCCTCCTTTAGACATTAGGTTGTAAAACTACCCTTCGATTAGTAATTTATTTTGTTCTGACTTCCAAACCATTTCTGACCATTTATAGATATTTTGGTTCTTGTCCATTAGCAATTTGTTATAATCAAAAATGTTCATAAAAGTTATATTTAATAATTAACTTAACAATCCTACATGTCAAAAATACATATTTTTTTATTTCTCAATCTAACATTTTTTTAGTTGCCCGGTGTTGGAGTTATCAGCCATATGACAAACTTTTCTCTAAAATAATGGAACTAGATGGCATTTGGCCGTTTCTCAAAGTGCCAACGTACAATAAAAAAGCTGACCAGCAAGGACTCTTTTCCAGAAGTCAGGAATCATGACCTGGCAGTTGGAAAAAGAGACATCATTTTCCTAATCGATAGTACAATGGGTGCAACGATCATCAATTCTGTGCGTGAATTCATCAAGCGGTTTGTGGAAATCATGCCGATTGGCCCAGATCAAGTTCAAGTGGGCGTGGCCCAGTTCGGCAATGTCCCTCGACTTGAGATGGATCTCAACTCCTATGGGTCCAGGGAGGAATTAACTGCGGCTTTGAGCTCTATCAAACCAAGACCTGGACAGACCGTTAACATTGGAGCAGCCTTGGACTTTGTGCGGACAAATATGCTGCGGCCTGAGAAGGGCAGTCGTATGAACCAGGGGATACCCCAGGTTTTACTGCTGATGACCAGCAAAAAGTCCAGTGACAGTGTGGAAGCACCAGCTTTGGCCCTGCAGAGACTGGGCGTGTTGACTCTAGCTGCAGGCTCCAAAACGGCAGAGGTGCCGGAGCTGCAGCAGATAGCCTTTGCTGACAGCGTTGCATTCTATATGAGGGACTTCCGGCAATTGATTCGCAACCCAAAGGACATAGTTGATGCGCTCTCCACTCTAGCTGGGGTGGTGGTGACTGAACAACCCACAGAGCCAGGTACGTTTTTAATAATAATTAAATGAACAAAATAAGTACATTTGAAATATAACATTTGACATATTAAAGTACAACCTTGAAAAAAGTGGACACAATGAATGCAGATGCTTTGAACGTTAAAGTATGCTGCATGATAAAAGTAATCCATTTAAATCTTACTTGCCTTTGGTTGTGTGACAATACATATGGGAAATTTTAGAATGTTATTTTGTCAACAAATTCAGCCGCGATCAGAAAACCTAAAAAAGGTATGAAAAATGAAAAATTAATTAGATGTAAGCAATTTTAAGGCCATGTTTTGAAGAGAACGAGGAGGAAACAGGATTTTTTTAACGCAATTATTTTGGCTTCAGATGTAATGAAGCTTAAAATCCTTCCATGAGTGTACCACTTTGATGGGCATATTCACAAAGAATGGATTCTGACCATTAATAGCCCTGAGAATTGCGCAAAATGTGTTGAAAGTTGAAATGCTGAACATAATTTGAGTAAATAATGTTAATGTAACTAAGTGATAAATTGCACCATGTTTTACATGTTCAAAACAAGTTCATACTTACACATAAATCAACAGCAGAGAATCAACTTTATTACATAAAGAAATAAGTATTGTTTAAAAAAATAAATAACTGTACCTGTGTAAATGTAAGCAATACGGATGACTTAGTTTGATACCTTTTTTTAGTACTTCATTTGATACTGATCTTGTTATGGAAGCATTCAGTTGCCTAAAATGCCACATCACAACATCACTCCCCTTTCAAATGATTTTAAAGCAAATGCGTTTTGAAAATATAAAAATTGTTAAAATAGTTGTTGACCTTGTACACGATTGATTGGGATACTGAATATAAATCACAAGTAACCGCATACTGTGTGTGAGCAGAATATTGGTTGGGCGAAAGAGAGAGGAGTGGATGGGCGAGAGCAAACACCTTTTGGTAAAACAAAGTTTAGGGGAAAAACGTATGGTCTGTGGAGTACGGCTAGCCTTGTGTACGCAAACAATAAGCAGAATGAAAATATAAAGGTGTTACGGATTGCTTTGTAAGTCTTAATTATTAGTGTTTCACTAATTGTTTTACATTTTCAAAAGCCTGAAACTATATGTAAGTGGTATCACAAAGAGGATCATTTGTTTTGTTTTTGTGCTTTTTCTTAGTGGTGGAGATAACAACAGTGCACACTCAAATAGTGGTCAGAGACATTGTCTTCCTTGTGGATGGCTCAACCTACATTGGCAGCAGTAACTTTCCTTTCATGAGAGACTTCATTATCAACGTGGTCAACCAGCTGGATGTAGGTCCTGAAAGAGTCCAGATTGGTCTCCTGCAGTTTGCTGACCGTCCAAAAATTGAATTTTATCTGAACAGTCACAGCAACAGGCAAGATGTTGTGGATAAAATCTCTCAACTCAGACTCTCCGGAGGCTCAGTTCTGAATACAGGCGCTGCTATGAATTATGCCCTTGAAAACATGTTCAGGGTATCAACTGGCTCACGCAGGAGGCAGGGAGTCCAGCAGGTGTTGGTTCTGATCACCGGTGGTCCAGCCCAGGATCAGAATCAGGTCAAATCTGTAGCTGATAAATTGGCTTTGGCTGGTGTTTTGACCTTCACAGTCAGCTCTGGGCAAGCAGATGAAGCGCTAATGAGGAATGTTGCCTTTGTTCCAGATTTGGCTTACCATGAAACAAGCTTCTCTAGTTTACCAGCTGTAGCTGAAGTAATCATGTCAAAGTTGATAACAGTTGTTGGCGATACAGATACAGTGACATCCGTATTCCCTGATGAACCTGGTGAGTTTTTAATCTTTCTGTTGATATAAATGATTAATTGCGACATACATAAAGAGTTGACTGATTTTTTTCTTCACTCAGCTGCTGGAGGGGAAAGGGATGTTGCCTTTCTCATTGATGGCACAGAAAGTGTTCGTGGAGATTTTGAATACATCAGGGATTTTATCATTAAAGTCATTGAACCACTTGACATCGGGATTGACAAAGTGCGAGTGTCAGTGGTTCAACACAGTGAGAGTCCAACACCAACGTTCTACCTTAACACGTATCAAACCAAAGATGAGGTAATAAGAGCTGTCAATGGAATGACTCTGACTGGTGGACGAACCTTAAACACAGGAACTGCTCTTAGATTCATGAAGGATACCATCTTGTCTGAAAGGCATGGTAGCCGTTCCTTACAAAATGTCCCTCAGTTTCTCATCGTTTTGACTGGAGGCAGATCTAGGGACAATGTGAAGGATCCTGCAGGAGCGCTGAAAACAGACGGGGTCGTACCATTTGGTGTTGGTGTTAGAGATGCAGACCCGAGGCAGATTGCGGCCATTTCGCACAACCCTTCCTTTGCCTTCAATTTGAGGGAATTCAGTGAGCTTAGCACTGTACCACAAAAGCTCAACAACTACGTGAGCCTTCCAAGGGAAGAGCTGACCCTGGTTCTACAGCAAGGTAAGCTAAATGTTTTTCTGAGTTCTTCTGTATGCAACATCTTCTGTATGAAAAAATTATTTTCCACTGATGTTTTATCAGGATAACTAAATATTATTTGTTGTGTCTTAGTACAAAGCAATGCTGCAAAAAGAGATATTGTGTTCCTACTGGATGGCTCTGATAACACAAGAAATGGATTCCCAGAGATAAAGCTCTTTGTTAAGAGCATAGTGGAGAGCCTGTCTGTCAGTGAGAGCCATGACAGAGTGTCTGTGGTTCAGTTCGCTGCTAACCCTGATGTCAACTTTTATCTGAATTCTCATAAGACAAAGAATGACATGCTAAATGCTATAGATAAGTTAAGACACAAGGGTGGGAGACGCCTGAATATAGGGGGAGCTCTCCAGTTTGTGAGGCACAGTGTCTTCACTTCTTCCACGGGCAGTAGAAGACTAGAAGGAGTGCCCCAGATTTTGATTGTTCTAATTACAAAACCATCCAGTGATAATGTGAGAAGCTCAGCGTCTGCCCTTAAAGAGCATGACATTGTGTCAGTGGGGGTTGGAGTGGGAGATGCAAATCTTTCTGAGTTGGAAATGATTGCCTACAAACCTGGTTTCACATACAAAGTCACGGATTTCTCTGAGTTGCCCTCAGCACAATCACAACTTGCTGCTATACTGAACATAACCAAAGAGACTGGGGAAACCATGACTGGAATCTCTGATTTATTAGGTAAGAATTCCATGTTTAATTACATGCCTACATTTGGTGTACGATATAATGTTCTTTGTCTTCAGAATAAAATGATTTACTGTCTCTTAATATCTATCATTAATATTTAAATTAAATTCTTAGTCAAATTACTAATTTAAAGATGATGAACGACTACAAATGTTTTGGCAAATTTCTGACACGTTTCTGACATTTTATGAAAAAGCTAATTTCTCAGGCTTTTCCAGAATGTGAAACTCTTTCAAATGTCTTTCAAAAAGTCGACATAAAAGTTACTGGCAAATTCTATCATACATCTTTCTGATAAAAAGATGGTTCTTTGCAACTTGAATTAAGACTTTCAGAGCAGTGGCTCTTCTTTCTTTCTGGGCTCAGTTTATTCCTCTGAGCTTCTTTCTTGCTGATGAATCTACTTGAGGCTTAGAAAATCTTGATCGTCAATCGATGAATCATTTTTCTTTCTATCCATGTATCACCTTGTTAACACAGGCAGCAATAAGAGGGACTTAGTGTTTCTCCTTGATGGGTCAGATGAGTCCAGAAATGGCCTACCAGCTATTCGTGAGTTCATCAGAAGAATGATGGAAGACCTGGAAATTGCTGAAGATAAGATTCGGGTGTCGGTCGTACAGTATAGTAATGACAACACAGTTTACTTCAACCTTAAAACTCACAGATCAAAGAAAGCAATAATCCACGCTGTCAGAAGTCTCCGGCATAAAGGAGGAAGACCTCGGAACACTGGAGATGCTCTACAGTTTGTGCGAGACCGTGTATTTACACCTTCATCCGGGAGCAGACGCCTGGAGGGAGTCCCTCAGATTCTATTTTTACTGACCGGTGGCAAGTCCAATGACGATGTCTCGCAAGCGGCATTAGACCTAAAACAAATCGGTGTTCTGTCTTTCGCCATTGGAATGAAAAACACTAAGCTGGAGGAGCTTCAAAGAATTGCCTTCTCCTCCAGATTTCTTTTCAACCTTCCTGTCTTTGGTGAACTTTTGTCTATTCAGCCGGAGATTTCTGCATTTGTCAAGGCTGAAATACAAATTGAGCCCCCCACTGTTATAGGTAAGACGTGTCCCATATTTGCATTTGAGAGTTGAAGCGACCTTCCGCTGGTTTAGTGCACTTTATTTTCCATAGTTTGAATTGCAATGAAACTGCATCACCTTCTGAAGAATGTCAGCTGATCAGTTTCATGTTTCTCAAACATTTTTTCACTGGATTTCACTGGCGAGTCAACTTCCTTGAAGTACTGTTTCTTGATTGGCTCTCGTCCTTTTTCCCTTCAAGTCTTTTCTTGACAGCCAATCAGAACATCTCCCTTCTTTCTATTCTTAAGCTCTACCTTGAGCCAATGATATCACATCATTGACCAACTAATTTAGAGCTGGAGAATATTTAAATCTTTCTTTTAAACTTTTACTTCTTTCATTTCTGAAAGAGGAATATGATTTTTCTTATCTTGTAGTTGGTTTCAAGTATCTGAATACATTCTTCATCTACCATTTGTATACATTTTTGATTAGATCTATCACCTTGCTTATCATAGTAAATACCAGCTGTTATAACCTCTCCAACTACCTAATGTGTAATTATTGCACCATAATATATCTTTGCTTGTGCAGTACATGTCTAATTGTTAAATAAGGTTTTCCAATTTTTTTCTAGTTGAATTAGAGTCCCCTCAAAGAGACATAGTGTTTCTAATTGATGGGTCGGATGACACACGGAATGGCTTCCCTGCTATGAAAAGCTTTGTCCAAAAAGTGGTAGAAACACTCAGTGTTGGTGAGAACAAAGACCGTGTGTCTGTGATCCAGTATAGCAGGGATCCACAGACACATTTCAGTTTGAACACCTACAATGAAAAACTAAATGTCCTTGCTGCAGTCCAGCAGTTGAACCACAAAGGAGGCAGACCCCTTAACACTGGGGCGGCTCTTGACTACGTGAGGAAAAATGCTTTTGCTGATTCTTCTGGAAGTCGACATCAGGACGGTGTCCCTCAAATATTGATTTTGTTGAGTGGGGGAAGATCTCAAGATGATGTTGCAATTGCTGCTGCGGCTCTAAAACAGGACAAAGTTGTTCCATTCTGTGTAGGAACAAGAACTTCAGACATAATCGAGCTCCAAATGATTGCACATAACCCTTCCTATGCCTTCTCTGTGCTCGGGTTTGATGATATTGGGAGCATCTATCAACAACTTGCCGCATTTGTGAAAAGAGTGCCTCGACAGCAGTCACGGCTAAAACCACAAAATGCATTAGGTAAGGCTTAAGATCTATCTATCTATCAATCAATCAATCAATCAATCAATCAATCTATCTATCTATCTATCTATCTATCTATCTATCTATCTATCTATCTATCTATCTATCTATGATAATACATATTTAACTAATTGAGCACCATCCTTCTGTCTGTTAAAGTTTCTACAGATCCAACTGAGTCCATTCAACACGATATTGTATTTTTACTGGATTGTTCAGATGAAATGCAAAATGACTTTAAGGCAATGACTGGCTTTGTTGAGAGAATGGTTGACAAATTCAATGTGGATGAAAACAAAGATCGTGTTTCAGTGGTGCAGTACAGCAGAGAACCCTCTGTTGATTTTTTTCTGAACACACACAAAACACAGAAGGATGTTGCTGGCAATGTGCGCATTCTGAGGCATAAAGGAGGCAGACCCCTAAATTCTGGTGCAGCCCTTCAGTACGTCAAGGATAATGTTTTCACTGCCTCTTCTGGAAGTAGGCACCAACAGGGTGTCCCTCAGATTTTGGTTCTTTTAACTGGCGGACGATCCAGTGATGATGTCAGAAATGCTGTAAAAAACTTGAGAGGATTCGGTGCGATGGTATATGTGGTTGGAATAAAGAATGCAGATACCCTTGAGATACAGTCTATTTCACAGGAAGCCAGTCATGCTTTCTTTGCAGCAGACTCCAGTAATCTGTCAGACATTGAACAGCAAATATTTTCTGAAATCATGAACAATGAAACCTCTGCTATCAAACACACATTATATGGTAAGAAAAAAAAATGACTGTTATGACTTTATGCTGTAACCTTGTGCACAACTTCAGATTGGCATATAACTTAATTCATGGGGTAACTTAATACTTGTAGGAACTTAACATTTTTCATCACACATTTCATCATCAAACATTTGTTTTACTGCCTGTATGATTGCAGATCCCAACAGAAGAGATGTTGTTTTTTTGCTTGATGGTTCTGATGATTCTCAGCGAAGATTCCCAGATATCAAAGATTTTGTGCAGAGAATAGTGGCAGACCTGAATATTGATGCAAACAGAGATCATGTGGCTGTGCTCCAGTACAGTAACGCGCCAGAGATTGATTTTGACTTGAGACGTTACTCAACACAGGATGATGTTCTTGATGCAGTAAGAGGCCTCAGTCACAAAGGAGGTTATCCTCACAACATTGGAGCAGCTCTCCAGTATGTAAAGGACCATGTATTTACTCCTGAATTAGGAAGTAGACTCCTTGAGGGAGTTCCACAGATACTTATACTACTAAGTGGTGGAAGATCTGAGGATGACATAAGGACCCCGGTCCGGATGCTGAAAGACACCGGTGTCATTACAATTGCCATTGGAACAACTGACGCTGACACCCTACAGCTGCAAACGATTTCTCATGAACCCAATTATGCAGTCTCTATTACTGATTACGAGGAACTTCCGACAGCTAAGCAGGATGTGTTGTCATTGTTAAGAGATGCTTCTCAACGTCCAGAGCAAACCACTTCCCCAAAAGGTTTTGGTAAGATGTGATGTTTAAATCTTTTGGCTACAACGTTTTAGCAAAAATAATAAGGCAATGCGCTAAAATAGATTCGAGATTATTGCTATAACTGAAATATTCACTGAAGCGTTTTAAATTACCTGTGAACTTCATATTTGTTTCTAAGTCTTTTGTCTTTGTTGCAGATTCAGAGAAAAAAGATGTAGTATTTCTTATTGATGGATCACATGACTCACGAAACAGCTTTGAAGAGATACAAGGCTTTGTTGAAAAAATGGTTGAAAGTTTAAATCTTGATGAGAACAGAGACCAAGTGGCTATTGTTCAATTCAGCCGTGATGCCACAGCCAATTTCTACCTGAATTCCTATTCAACCAAGAACGATGTGCTCAATTCCATAAGAACAATAAGACATAAGTTGGGCAGACCTCTTAACATTGGCAAAGCACTTGAGTTTGTCAAAGACAATGTCTTTGCTGACTCAGTTGGAGGCAGAAGTGCAGAATCAATCCCTCAATATTTGTATGTTTTTAGTGGTGGGAGGTCAGGGGATGATGTCAGAGGACCAGCACAATCACTCAAAGAAAATGGCATAAATACTTTTACTATTGGAACAAAGAATGCTGATACATTGGAAATGCAAACCATCTCTTTCACTCCAGCACATTATTTTCATGTCACAAACTTTAACAATCTGCAAAGCATACCTACATCTGTAGAAGCCACATTGAGGGGTGTTCAAGAAACAACAGAAATGCCAACTGCAATTGGTAAGTTTTAGAGAAATAGCCATAATTTTTGCATGAAGATCTGCTAGATGGACATACAAGTTGTATGATTGTATACCATGGGTATACTAAAAAAATGTCCGTCTAAGGTAAATATGTTGGTTTTGTAAAATGTTTGTTTTTATCGATTTCAGACACTTCCACAATTTCAAAGTTAAAGCTGCTGAGTGCCGATGTTGTTTTTCTTATTGATGGATCAGATGAAATGCGAGCAAGTGAAAGACACATTTTTGATTTTGTCAAAGAGTTTGTTAAGCAAACAGAAATTGGGCCAAGCAAGGTGCAAGTGGCTCTGACTCAGTACAGCACAGAGCCCACTTCTGAGTTTTTCTTGAACACGCACTCACTTAAAGATGATGTCATCGGTCATTTGAGCAATGTCAAACTAAAAGGAGGGTTCAGTGTGAATACTGGTCTGGCCCTTGATTACGTGAAGAACAATGTGTTCAGTGCTTCACCTGGGAGCAGATCCCAGCAAGGAGTTCCACAGATACTGATTCTCTTAAGTGGGAGAAAGTCAGAAGATGATGTCTTAGGTCCAGTGGAAAGAATGAGAAAGACTGGAATTGTAATTTTCAGTGTTGGCATGATTGATGCAGAAAGAGCGGAGATGGAGCAAATAGCACACAGCCCTAAAGCGAAGTATTTAATCAAGGGCATTTCTGACTTTCCTCTTGTGAGAGAACAGTTGCTGTCAGACATTGCATCTCATAAAGATACTGACAGCCCTGGTGTAGGTGAGTGAGATTGATTTTTCTTTACTTTATCTTTAATTAATAGATACATGGAACACTATCTTTATAATGTACAGCAATTCAAACCCTGTATACTGCATGTATTTTACTTTCATCCACAGTTTTCAGATTTCTTTTGTTAACCGACTTATATGACTCTGGACTTTTCTAGGTTCAAGCACCAGTATAAGGAGAAATATTGTCTTTCTCATTGATGGATCTGATGATGTCAGGAGTCGATTCCCTGCTTTACGTGAATTTGTTGCAAAGATTGTTGACGGCTTAGACCTGGACCAAGGAAAAGATAAAGTAGCTGTTGTGCAGTATAGCAACAATGCTGAACTCAATTTCAATTTAAATACCTACAAAACAAAAGAAGATGTTCTTAAGCATGTTGCAAGTTTAAAACCAAAAGGTGGAAGACCTCAGTATATTGGAGCAGCATTGCAGTTTGTGAAGGATAACGTCTTTATTTCAAAGGCTGGAGGTCAGCATCAGGAAGGTACCAAGCACATACTCGTCATATTGGCTAGTGGAAGGTCTAGAGATTCTCCACGAGGCCCTGCAAGTAAGCTGAAGGCTGAAGGGGTTGTCACATTTGCAATTGGATCAAGAATGACAAATTCCGCTGAGATGCAAGTCATTTCCGCTGACCCAAATTATGCCTACTCAGTCCCTGACTTTGTAAATCTCCCTCGTATTCAACAAAGTTTAATGAGTCATCTCACTCAAATGGGGGCTGAGGATGAAACTAAAGCAGGTAAGAATTTCGATTATTTGAAAATGTATTCAAACAAATCTTCCGTTGGTGATACATATATAATGATTGTGATTAACATACTTCAACTCAACTTTTGTTAACAGACAAACATATTGAAAATGGAAGAGACATAGTTTTTCTTTTGGATGGATCTGATAACACCAGCAATGGATTTTCAGCAATTCAAGATTTCCTGTACAAAGTAATAGAAAAGTTAAACATTGGACCAAATGAAGACAGAGTTGCTGTTATTCAATTCAGCAATGTGGCACGAGCCAATTTGTTTTTAAATTCCTTTATGAAGAAGGAAGCTGCCCTGACAGCTGTCAGAAGGCCCTCAGGTGGAACACCTCTGAAAATGGGTGCAGCTCTCACATATGTTAAAGAAAATGGATTCACAACTGCCTCAGGTAGCAGATACACCGTGCTACAAACTCGTGTTGTTTTAAGTGGTGGGCCATCAAATGACAGTGTGGATTTGCCCCATGTCACAATATTAACCATTGGAACAAAATACGCTGACCCTAAAGAAATGGAGATAAAGTGCTGATGTGTCTGTGGAGTCATGGAGTGCTCCTGTTGATACAGAGCATAAAGCATTCCTTCTGTTAAAGCTGCACACTTCACCGTTGAGAGATACAGCTGACACATCCTGACCCCTGCAGGTAAATCAGCTTAAACAGTTCTTAGCATTTATTTGATGAGAAACACTTATAAATATATCGTTTTCCATCATTTCTGCTGATATGTGTGTGTGGAGTCATGGAGTGCTCCTGCTCTCACAGAATATAACTCCGTGCTTGTTTCCTGTGTGCAGGAATGCTTCCCTATTTTAGCAGCTAGATGCATCACTTCTTATTTTATATTACGTTTCATTTAGCTTTCCTTCAATACGTCTCACAACAAGCGCGTTCAGACATGACGCCACTGACTGAGGAGTCAGTATCAATCAATCAATCAATCAATAAATCAATCAATCACTCAATCAATCAATCAACCAATTAATTAATCAATCAATCAATCAATCAATCGCTAAATGAATCAATCACTCAATCAATCAATCAATCAATCAATGTTTATTTATTTAGCCCAATATCACAAATGTTACATTTGTCTCAGTGGACTTCACAGTGTGTACAGAATATCAGTATGACAATACAACACCCTCTGTCCTTAGACCCTCTGTCCTCAGACCCCCTGTCCTCAGACCCTCTGTCCTTGGACCCTCTGTCCTCAGACCCTCTGTCCTTAGACCCTCACATCGTCTTCCAGAGAAACCCCACAGTTTAAAGGGGAACATGGAGAAACCTCAGGGAGAGCAACAGAGGAGGGATCCCTCTCCCAGGACGGACGGCCGTTTCGATAGATGCCGTGAGCACATCAGCTCTCAATAAGAGCTCTGTGTGGATCTGTTCGCTCTTCCATTCTACACCGACACATCAGTGGGACCCGCTGAAACCAAACCAAAGTACTTTTCAACCCAGTCTCACAAAAAATCTAGTAATAGCCACGTTGGTCCACGGGGCAAAACGTAGTATATTCACAAATAACCCTCTCAAGACGTGACATGGATACAATATGTGTTCCTCTTCATTTCTAATGACCGGTGTCCACGTCACGTGGTCGCACACTTTCCCAGCATGAGATAAAAAAACATTGCGGACACCCGATTTGTTTTGAGTGGAAAACCCTAAATTGTCGGATAGTTTGGCGTTAAAATGCTTTTTGATTACATTTCTAGCGAGAAGTTTATATTTTACTTTCCGAATCTACGTCCAGTGGATGTGTGATCCATAGTTTGATAGATATTACCAAGATGATTTGAGCTCCATGTTTTCTTTTACAAAATATTGTATCAATGTCACGTCTTGAGAGGTTATGTGTGGATATAGCACGTTTCGCCCTGTGGAGAAACGTAGATATTACACCATTTCTTGTGAGACTGGGTTGAGTATTTGCGACCCTTTAAAGCACTTTTTAGCATGTACCACACACACACAAGGGACAACTTGATCTTTGAACACACCTGTCGGTCGTTTCCTAATCCGGTGGTAATCCAAAGACGTAATAGATAAACAGTTAAAAGTGAGCTCAAATGAAAGGATATTCTTTGCTGTACCTTAACAATACAACTAATGCTATTAGCACTGACTCAGCGGGGCTAATGGTAGCATCGGGACGCAAAGTCTCAGTCAGTCAGTCAGAGGGCAGAAAGCAGAGTTTATACAGATGAATTCTCAAGTACATTTCAAAAGGTTGCAAAAAAATGATGTAAGTATTATAAAGTAGAATTGAACTGTGTAAGTAAGTAACACTTTATTTATACGTATAAAAGCCTTCTCAAAGCCTAGGGGCCACCGCCTCAAAGGCACGGTCCCCCTTAGTCTTTAGCCTGGTTCGGGGCACCCTTAGGAGGCCTTGCTCAGAGGACCTCAGGGCCCGGTTTGTGATGTGAGGGTGGATCAGGTCATGAGAGGGGTCTGCCTGCAGACCTCCACTCTCAGGACACCTCCACTATCAGTACAGGAAGTGACGATTCTGACGAACACGTTTTTTTTCCCGCCCACCGAAGGACTCGTCTGATGTCTTTTTTGTCTTTATTAGGATCCCCATTAGCACTAGCATGAGCATTGGCTATTCTTCCTGGGGTCCTCACACACTCAAAACATACAT
>NW_011350116.1:0-2689 GCF_000735185.1 Notothenia coriiceps
TTCGGGACGGTCCACATTAATTTCGGGACGGCTTAGATTGTATTTCGGGACGGTTCCGGGAGGATGGTGAAAAAAGTTAGTCGAGAGCCCTGCAGGTTACACAGAAATCATCAATTCTGCAGAAGTAAGATTGACAAACATCCTAATCTAAATGAATTTCTGAAGTGTTGAAACTCTTGTCCTACCTGTTCTAGCAGCTCATTGGTCACTGCAGGTAACAGGTTGCGTACAGTGAGTGCAGAACCGTGTGTAGCAAAGCGGATCCTGATTGGTCGATTGTTCATCACAGTCCCATCCAACTCACATTTAGCAATCTCTGCTAGTGTCCGTGTTTCCTAGAAGACAAGAGATACAAGAAAATGGTTGATGATACCTCAGTGATGCACATTAAGGTTTCAATTAGGGCTGAATGATAAGTATATAAATAGTCGTTTAAACTTTAAGATATCTGACGGTCCAGAAACTTGCACAACTTTCTGTGCAAGGTTCAAACTAAACATTCAAAAAGGGCTGCCCTCTCTTAGTCGACTAATTGGTCCTTGTTGTCTTAGGTTTAGAATAAGCGTGCATCTGTTTGCATTCCACATATGTATTTTTACTACAATATTAGTAGCAGTGTTTTTTTGACCTCTTGTTATTCTATTTGACATGCATATAGTCGACTTCTCACGCATTGAGCTGCACGTTCATTTGGAACATTCTCTTGCAGTTTTATTTTATTTCTGTTCTTTTTGCACAATATTGTGTATATATTTTTATGTTGCGTTGTTGGAGTAGCCTGGGATTTGCATTGCCATATCTACACTCTAGCTACTATGCATATGACAACAAAGCCTTTGAATCTTGAATGAATCAAAAATATTTCTGTAGTCAATAAATGTTTTGTCACGCTTATTTCTAATGATCTTATGTGTTTATCAATGGTAAACACATGATTTAAAGTGGGGGTTTTGCATGATTATTTGTGGAGAAACATGTAACAGGAAACACTCCAACACACACTTTAAATCACAAGGACTTACCAAGCGAATGAAGCCGAAGCCCCTCTCTCTGTTGATAAACACCTCGCTGATATTTCCATATTTAGCAAACATATCTTTGAACTCTTCCTCGGGGATATCCACCGGGAGGTTCCCCACAAAAAGCCGGGATCTCTGAGTGAAAGTCTTCTCTCCAGGCTTCCTAAAACTGTTGATATCCAGGGTCATTTCATCCCGGGGTTCCTCGCTTCCTTCCACGGCTTCTTCTGCTGGTTCGGCCCCAGGAGAAAGCTCCTCCTTCGGCTCTGGACTGTCTTTGTTCCCCGTTGATTCCTCCGGGCAGTCGGTGGTGCGTAAAGCTGGTTGGGGAGAATTACTGCTTTGCATGGTCGCTTGATGCATGTTTCGCTTAGCCATTCGTGGAAAAAGTACTTGTAGAAAGCGATTAAATTAAACAGAAATTGAGGAGGTTGTTGTGGACCGGATGGCGCACACCTCCTGATTTTCAAAAATGGCGACGGATGCGTGCGCAACTTCTTATTTTGATCCATGCAAGTGCGTAAATACAAAATGTGGACGCCAGGGGACCCCCTTTCAGCTATGAGGAGCTCTATAAATGTGTTAATTTCCTTATCAATTAATATGCATAAAACATATTTCTATCAATATAGCCCCAAATGGATATCCAACAACACACTCTGCTATAGAGCCATTTCTCTAACACACACAATGGGAGGCACTATGAGCTCCTAAGTAATATTTCCTTAGTGTGTGAAAAGGATTCCAGACAGACGAGCCAGACTTCGGCCGACAGAAAATACATCCAATAAACAATGGAAAATAAACATTGGAATACAGCGTTAAAGTGTATAACAGTAATGGAAGAAAGCTAAGGATTATTTAAAATAGTGAGTACAAACTGTAATGTGATGAATGTAACCACAATGCCAACATGCTGTAGAATATGCAGCATTTCATTTCCATTATCTTTTTTCCACCTACTGTTCAAATTATAGACATACAAGAAATAATGCAACGTAAAGTATTTAAATAACTAAAGTGCTTCTTCTTTTCCAGTTAAGTGGAAAACATCCATCCTTGCCACTTTAATATGAAGTCTAAAAACGACATTGGTCATGACACACTTCACTCAAACCTATTCATTTTGGCAACTAGCAAGAGGACCAGCATGTCATAGTTAAATGATACTAAAGTCAGTAAAACAAAGTCATTTAAACTGGAGGTTTAGATAAATTGTGAAAAATGCCTTGACATGCTTTATGGAGAAACAATTAGCAAAGATTAGTTTGGAATGAACAGACACAGGAAATAAAAAGGTAGCCCATCTACTGGTGTCTTTATTTTGACATGTGGTTAGACTAGAGAGATAGAAATCCACAATATCACCAAAAACAAAAATTACAGTATTGGTTTGACAAAATAAACATTTGTGCAAGTTATACGAGAAGCTCCACATATAAACTAAAATATACACTAAAAAAAGAAAATACGCCGGCTCTACTTAAATAAATTGAGGTAACAATTTGCGTTGATCTTAAGTATTTCCAATTTGATCGATTAAATTAATCTGAGTACCCATTTATAAATCTGATTAACTCAATTAGTTCAGTACTACAAACATAATTTGCTTTCACCTTTAAAAACGAAATTAAGTTGAACCAACTTAGATTTTAATCGTAAAGATGGAG
>NW_011350117.1:0-13012 GCF_000735185.1 Notothenia coriiceps
CCCCCCTGATATACATTACACACCAGTGACGTGCGGTGAGGTTTTCATGGCTGGTGAAGCACCGACTCTTTCAGAGTCAGATTTACAAATATTATATTTTGACCTTAATCCAAATATTCTGTTATTCTCAAAAGCTTTTTTAGTCTGATGCTATGATTAATTTAAACAGACCGTTCAACAAAAGGATACCCAAAATCTAAATATTGGATTGTTCTTTCTTAGTAAGATCCCATTTTCATTACAATTGTGGTCTTACCTTGACTTGAAGATTAAGTCCATGCTCTCCTTCTGGACAACAATCTCTATTAGTTTTTTGTAAAAGTCCTCCTTATCTTCCTGTAGTTTCAAAAGTCTAGTTTGTTGTTTGTGTCTACCGTCTCTGCGTAGAATAACAGTAGCAACAAGAACCTGTGGGCTCACGTGCGCCCCATTCAGTGCGGCAGAGGTTATGGCTGCCTCTCCTGCTGCTTTTTTCATTGCCGTTATATGATGAGACCAGCGAGCCTAAATATCATATATACGTTAAATAAGTTATTTAGAGACTATGGATGGCGAGGATACATTTAATAAAGGGATCTACAAACATTACATTGGTGACCTACAGTGAGAAGGTAACAGGCATGCGCTTAGTGCCCGCTTTCCATCCAGTTTCTGTGGGGTGACACATTCTGAGGTGAGGCAGAGCTCATCTGTGCCTCACCTCACCCCACAGTAACTGGCTTGAGCGCGCTCACAAAATAAGTGCACGCGCTAAATTAGTGCCCGTGCTCCAGCAAGTTACTGTGGGCTTACGAGAGGCAGAGCTCGTCCCTGCCTCACTTCTCATCGCTACCCGTAGTTGTAGCGGAGCTCGGCAAATTTGCTGATTTTGACTTTAAAAAGCGATTGGAATCATAAATAAATCACATATACAACACAGATCAGTGGAGACATTTGATTATTATTACTATTTAGTTTTTCTTTAGTTGTTTTTCCGTTACATTGGAGTATGACAGGTGAGGCTCTGCCTCCCCTGCCTCCCCTGACTGCACGTCGCTGATACATGGCGTCCTAAATGTATATTTTGTAACTGTGATTTGAAAGAAAAGGCAAAGCTGTGCCGCATGGCTGATCAGTTATGAATGGTTGATTGTGCACCAACCTTTCCCGTATCTGATTGAATTCACAGTCTCTCACCGGGCTGTCACAAGTGTTTGCATTGGATGTTCTAATTGGAAAAAAACTGCATATTTGCAAAAAGTGTCAATCATCCAGCAATGTCTGTGGTGAAAGACAATTAAGGATAGTAAAAGATCATGCAGTAAGGAGTTTTAGAGAAACTTGAGCAACAACTGCTGACCGTTCAAGGACAAGTCCAACACATAAGCAGCTGAGCTGAATCAGTTCTTGAGTGGATGGTTTCCATTATTTAGCATAACAATGAAAACCAAGCTAGCATGATGTAGATTAGTAGAATAACCTCTCTAAGACTCAAATATCCATTCAAATATTAGGCTCAATTTTGATGTAGATCTTTAAGCAGTGAGTGCAATTCAAAACGTTTCTGCCATTATGAGGTAAATACCTAAGAAGTGATTTCAAATATATTAACTCTGATAAGCTTCCTTAATCATATTTGCTAAAATGAAATAATGTTGAGGCAATGACACTTCATTCAGTCCTGCGATGATAACTTTAAAATGCAGAAAGCACTGAAAGCAGTGTATAGGTTTGATGCAAAAGCCAAACAGTAAAAAAACAAGAAAACCTGTTTGCTGTTCATCATTCATGTTCAAAGGCTAAAAAAAGAACCCTGATGTGAAAGGGACCCCAGGGTAATCAGAAATGATTGAAATACGGTATGTTCTAGTGTCATCAGATCCAATCCTAAATGAAGCTCATAATAAAAAAAAAACATTCAGGTTTTTCTATATATTAGAATTAAGACCAGGGGCCTCATTTATAAAGTCTTCCGTAGGATTCACGTGGGAAGGTTGCTTACGTAGGACAAAGCAAAGAAATACGCACAGATATTTTCCGATTCATAAAACACTGCGTACCGGTTTCCCTTGATAAATCACAATCAACTCGAAATGTGGCGTAGCTTTTGCGGGCTTCACGTAACGCCCATATTTGCCTATACATAGTCAAAGAAACGCCCCGTATTAATATTACTTTTTACTGACTGCATGAAGAAGATCGCAGGAAATGACGACGGAACAACTAAAAAAGAAATGTCACACCGTGTCAGATTTTGGTTCTTTTGGGAAGGTGGAGACAAATCACATTGTTTGGTGGATGCAGTTTGAACCAGAGTAGCAGCATGGAGGTCGGATCGTCACCAAAATAAATAAATAAGTGGTCCAAAAAAAGTTAATGACAAAATACACATAACCTTCCTCAGGCGCTGTGTCAGTGTGTTTGTGACCCCCCCATGATGAGAAACTGTAAGAAAGTATCGGGGGATCCCTGCGGAGTGGAGTCAATTAATTATTTATTTTTTTATTTGGTGGTTTATGTACCAGCTTTCGATCAGTTGTGTGCAGCGTCTCCACTGCAGCCTCAATCAGTCTCAACCCCCCCCCCGCAGCAACACTAGGTAAAGGAAATAAAACTCATGTGTTGAGTTATATCAGCTGGCAAATCTACCAAATATATGGTGTTCTTAGTTTCCATACCTCCTGTGTTTTATGAGCGACGTATCAAGTCTTAGCAAGTCTCCGATTTTGTAAACACTCAACATCTATTTTTAGAGCATATTACCCCATATGAGTAATAAGACACAATAAAACACCAGGCATAATGTTGTGCATAAGCACTCACATTGTGTTAAATTAAATCTGCAAGGAAACGTCCTTAGAGAACCACAAGTATTAAAAAACTAATTTTGAGAGCATAACAGAAAAACATTTGCTCCAGTACCTTAGTTTGTGTTATACCTTAGGTGTCTTTTCTCTAAGAAGTACCACACATAAGCCTGCTTGGTAAACATGGTCATGCTGTTTGGTTTACTGAAATTGTGAATCAATTGTGAATTATTTATCCCTTTTGGGTGTTGAAATCCAAGCGTGTAAGGTTATATACAACATGAATGTGTAGTGAGAGGTTCAGTTTGCTTTTTAAAATACAAAATAGGAAAAGAAACATGTGCCAAGTGCTTCATCCTCCTTTTCCTTCAGCATTTATGAGGAATATTGCTAAAGGTAAAGATACAGGTCCCCTCGGGCACACTACTTTATGAAAAGTGGCTTAGGAGGAGAAGTGGGAGGTGTTTTGCTTTTTGAAACAAAATGCTTTGGTTTCACCTTTAAGTAACCCAGAAAATATTATATAAAGTCTCAAGACGACAGAAAAGCAACACTAAACTTAAATTGTCTCAGTGATGTGCCAAAGCAGACAACAACAGTTTAGATATTAGACTTAATAAGATGTTATCTACACTTAATAGATCAATTAACAGCCCAACCAGTACAAAAGCTCTGAATCCCCCCTCTTTAGTAATATACCTTTCTTTTATTTCCATCTTTTTTACCATCAACCAACCACAACGCCAACTTAGGCAAAGGGTAGAGTTCAAAGTCGGTTTACATTTAGATTTTAACCACAGAGATGTATAGTTTGTGTCTGCATCTTACACAATTGTAAAGGTATTGTGTTCATTAAATCTGTCCACAGACAGAGAGAAAGACATATAATGACAATGTACTCAAAATCCCTTCTGCGGAACCACATTTTGCCGACAGTCTCACAAGCTACCAGCCAGATGCTAGTTGGTCAAGATGGAGGACATATCAAGAAAAGGATTTGAACCCCATTGTGCTTGGTAATAAATGTTGGTCTTATACTTCCTGCTATGATTATGTGGATCCAGTAGCATGTTTTCCAGCTGTTTAAGACATGTTGAATTCGTCTGAACTATCTGGATGACAAATTAACTGATACCTTAAAAGGAAAGTTTTTTTTGTTTTGTTGCCATGTTATGATAAACTCTGTTCATATTGCTTACACAAGTTTATGAAGCTGTTGGTGAGTTCATCCATTTGTATGGTTATTCGTGAGGTTAAATCTATTTTCTACCTTAACAGTAACTTCTATTTGCCACCACTGCTCAACCTTCATCTACACTTCCTCCCTGTTGACACATACTGTATACTGCTGATTGTCAATCAACTTGATGTGACAAGCTTATGCGGCGGCATTTATAGTTTTGATCTAGTTATTTCAAAGCCTGTCTTCATGTCCTGCTTCTATTATTTTACCACCCCTGTGGCTCCTTTTAACAGTCATTTCGATTACTGTAACAGATTACAGCCATATGTAGTCCTTTGAACAGAAACTCTTCTTCTACCAAAGTCTTCAGGGGTAGGTTTCAAATCTTTTAAGGGTTTTGTGAACTCATTAGGAGGAATGTCTCCTTTAATCATATCGGGGTTCAAACTATATTTTCTTAGATCATGAAAAGTGGGTCTGAAATACAAGGGCTCTCATTAGTTTTTTGTTTGACAAAGAGCATGACATATTTGAATATATCCAAGCAAAATAAATGAGACGATTGGATTCCTCACATGAAAAGCAGATAATTAATTTTGTAGTTGGAAGGCTTAAGATAAAGCTGTAATAAGCATTGATGTAAAAATGACCACCTTAAATTGAAATGCTGTAGCTTCACCACTTGGTCCATATTAAATGATATTCTATGGTATCAGTGATGGAAAGGGATTTTTCACAAGCAGAAAGAAAACTAACTTGTCTAAAAGATCTCCTATATAAAGTAGCAGTCAGCAATGCATGGTTCAAATTGAACTGGACAGACTGATGACTGACCCACCTTTGAAGGTTTCTGGGCATTTCGGTTCAGGTTTTTTCCAGTTTGCATTAAGAGCTGCTAATGTTGAAAATAGCCTTGTTGAGCATTAAAAACTGTACTGAAGCTGTCCCAATTCAGCGTTTCGACTCAAATGTCACCCCTTCAGCTCTCAACCGGCATTCCCGTTGCGAGTAGTAAGTACTTTGTCATTCTGTTAACCGTCGACTTGAATTGACATTTCACTCAGTGTCTCTCATTTCATTCAATATTCTTCGGAGACTGCCTTTCCCTCCGTCCCATCATTACCAGCCAGGCCGTTTCACCTTTTTATCTTCCTGAAAATTGATAATTAGTCAGCCAGGACAAAAATTAAACTGCCAAATCAATTAGGGTTTCTCGAACAGCCAGATTCATTATCACGCTAATTCATCACAACATGTGTCTGTTGGAAGATTGGGTGTGCTTTTGCTATAATGCTAACCTACAAGCGTATGCATTTAACAGGAAAGATGGTAAATATAAAGAAATCATTATCATTTTCATTTTTGGTTTTGTCTGAAAGATATTTTCCTTTAGTTTTAAAAGGTTCAGGTGAATGAATTAATCAACAGAGCATACAACTTGTGTACGAAAGACGATGACAACAATTATTTGCTAACCAAGACCAGATTTTAGTGTCTGAAAACAAATAGTTACAAACAATAGACCATGCTAGCAGCCCTATGTATTACTGTGCATGTCCACAGGGCCGCCCCTCCCTACAGGCCAATCACGCAGGCTGCATGGGGCCCCGCCTTGCGCAGGGGGCCCTGCCCAGAGGGCCTCAGCTCCTGTGAGCAGTTCTCTGCTCAGTTCTCCGTGCACCCCCCGCGAGAGTGAGAGAGAGGTGACAACGTCTGTAACCCGACACCGTTGCAATGAATCGACATCTGACCAATCACGGCTTTGATACGGCCACTAGTGCAGGTGAAGAGATGACGGTGAAAAGACAGTTTCAGTCCGGCGCAAGCAAGAGGGGAAAAAAACCAAACATGAAGAAACTAGAGCATCACTCGAAGGTGGGTTATTGTATAATAAAATGTACAACTTGCGAATAATAATAATAATAATAATAATAATAGATTTAATTTGTTAGCGCTTTTACAGGTGCTCAAAGATAATAGTGAAGAAAAAAGAAAAGAGAAGAAAGGAACAACAAATAAATATATAGTTAAAGTTAAAGTAAAAAAATACAAAAACAATCACACATGAAAAGCCAGATTGAAGAGGTGAGTTTGTGTGAGTTTTTTGAAGGTGGTGAGGTCGGTGCAGTCTCTGATGGGTTGTGGGAGTGAGTTCCAGAGGGAGGGGGCAGCGACGGAGAAGGCTCTGTCCCCCCAGGTCCGGTGATTGGTGCGGGTGGGGATGGATAGGAGGTTGGCTTCTGATGAGCGGAGGCAGCGGGAAGGGGTGTGGTGGTGCAGCAGGTCTGTGAGGTAGGGGGGGGCCTGGTTGTTGAGGGCTTTGTAAGTAATGAGGAGGACTTTGAAGTGGATTCTTTGACGGACGGGGAGCCAGTGGAGGTTCTAGAGGATGGGATTGATGTGGTCTCGGGAGCGGGTGTGGGTGAGGAGGCGGGTAGCAGAGTTCTGGATATGTTGGAGTTTATTGAGGAGGTTGGATGGTATGCAATAGAGGATGCTATTGCAGTAGTCGAGTCGTGAAGTGATAAATGCATGAATCAGGGTTTCAGCAGCAGAGGAGGAGAGTGATGGGCGGAGACGGGCAATGTTTTTGAGGTGGGAAAAGGCGGTCCTGGTAATGTGATTTATGTGGTGGTTGAATTTGAGCTGACTGTCAAAAATGACTCAGAGGTTACGGATGTGAGGGGGGGGAGATAGAGTGTGGCTGTCAATGGTGAAGTTGAAATTCTGGATGTCTTTGATACGGGATGGGGGGCCAATGATGATCAGTGTTGGGCAAGTTACTTCCAAAATGTAATATATTACATATTACTTATTACTCTCTTTTGAAAGCACCCTTGCTTTTATTTCTGAGAGACAGTTGGTGAGAGTGGAGTGTGTTGTGGGGGTGATGGTTTTTGTTGAGATATAAAGTTGGATGTCATCGGCGTAGCAGTGAAATTGAAGGTTGTGGCGACAAATTATTTTGCCAAGGGGGAGCATGTAAAGGATGAAGAGGAGGGGGCCAAGCACCGAACCCTGGGGGACGCCTTGGGACAGAGGAGCAGTGGAGGAGGTGCAGTTGTTGATGTTGATAAACTGATGTCGGTCGGTGAGGTAGGATTTCAGCCAGGAGAGTGCAGTGTCAGTGATGTTGAGTGATGATTCGAGGAGGGACAGCAGGATGGTGTGGTTGATGGTGGCGCTCGAATGCTGCCGGTGACAGGCTCCGAGAGGATCGGAGTCNGCGTAGCAGTGAAATTGAAGGTTGTGGCGACAAATTATTTTGCCAAGGGGGAGCATGTAAAGGATGAAGAGGAGGGGGCCAAGCATGAGTCAAATGTACAACTTGCGAATGTTGTATAAGTCAAATTGCCAATTGCCATATTAAAACATCAGCTGCAATTCACGACATGAAGAAGGGGGGGGGGGGGCCTCATCTCACAATTTTGCTTTGGGCCCCAAGTTGGCCAGGGGCGGCCCTGCATGTCCATCTATCATTATATCCATCACTCTGATCCAGCCTGATAAATCTAACTAAAGGATGATAAATCTCCAAGGATAGAGTATACTGACGACAAGGTTATCCTATGAGAGTTTTTCTCTACCAGCCCCAGTAGGATGACACTTTTAGTTTGAAACTATTGGGTTGCCATGCAATTGGCAGCAGTTATACAGGGTTAACCATCATCATCCTGCTATTTTGGAGAAATAGTAGCAAACACACCAAACTAAGATTGTGTCCATTACACCTGCTTAGAATCAGTGCAATTTGAATGGTGCTCCATAGAGGTTTCTTCTGTTGACTGCTCAGTTGAGTGTTTGTGGACATTTTACATAATAACAGCTTTATCATTACATGTGACTCGTTGGAAGCTTTTATCTAAAGCAACTTACATACTCAACACTGTGGACAATCCCCATACGAGCAAGTTGGGGTGAAGTGTCTCAGGGACACAACGACATGCTGACTGCAGTGGGGTTTGAACCTGTGCTCCCCTGATCCGAACACCAATGTACTAGTCCACTACACCACAGCCTCCCTATTGTCATTCACATACTTCAGAAGTTTGTCTGAAAGATACATGTTGTTATTCTACATTGCCAAGAAATGTATTCTGATGGCACACTTCATATAAGTCATTTATTTATGAATTTGTTAAATGCACGTGAATGCATGAAATGTAGTGCCTGTGGTTTCTATGTTAGTTGACAGATATATAACTTATGTTGAGATAAAGTGTCCTGCTTTATTGTTGATGGCGTGTGGAGCAGTGGATAGAGCGTTGGTGTTCGGATCAAGGGAGCACAGGTTCAAACCCCACTGCAGTCAGCATGTCAAAGTGCTCCTGTGGGGATTGCCCACAGTATTGAGAATGTACGTCACTTTGGATAAAAGTGTCTAACAAGTGACATGTCATGTAATGTAATGTTGATAAATGTCACACACATGTTAATAGGCTGATTTACACACTATGGAACCATTTTTTCTCAGGCAAATTGCGATCCTTATCACACTGATAAATAAATAAAAATAAGAATGAAGACAAGAGAGACAAATTTGCTGCTTAATTATAGCTGCGGGCAACAAAAGAGTTACCAGACTCCAGTCTGGATCTTTTAGAACAAAGAAAGTAAACTGTGTATAATGGAGTGGGTTCTCAGACTCAGCAAGTCTTTTTCTCATTATTTCAAAGAACAAAGGTATAAAAGTTATAAAGTACATCATTTTTGGCTTTCTTGTTAATCCAAGTTTCTGAAGGTTGCAACACTGTAGCATCTTTTAGTGTGTTTAAAAATGAAGATGATTGATAAAGCAAGCTTTATGTTATTGCATAGAAAGGCAAACCAAAACATTTTTTTTTTTAAAGAGGGAGAAAGTCATTTGTTCAATAGAATAACTTGAATAAAAAAAGGATTTAGAAAAGCATTTTCACACATTTTTGCATGTTATATGCTGAAATTCTAATAAAATACATGGAGGAAACAGTGCAGCATTTTTGATGATACTTGAAATGATGATTGAAGAGCTGAAAGCACGATAGAAGGCGAATAATTGTAATTCATTGAAGCCAACTCTGGAGGATTCTGTTGCTCGGACACAGAGAAAGTCAAGTGCATGTCTGAAGAGCAGTAGCTAAAAAGAGGAAAAACCTCAGATTGTTTCCTCAGTGTCGCACAGTGGGACTGAAGTGTTTTCATTCCAATACTAATATGGCTGCTATTGGTGTCAAGAATTGAGCTGAAATTATTAGATTGATGCAGTGCATGTGATTTTATGGCTTTTTCAGAGACAGAAAAACCATCATTTGGTACCTATTATTTCAGTTCCGCTTTGAGACCCTCTAACAGTTCAATAAGAACACTCTTTTGGTCTCCAATTTCTGTAACATTGGCTTGTCAAGGAATCATTTCCCCTTCACTTGATAAAGTAATGGAGTAATTGTACACAATTCAAGCACTTTCATGTTTTTTACACGCACAATTGCAGGCTTTACATGTAATTAACATAGCTCTTGTCATAAACCAATGGACTGTGAAGGGGATTAGTGTTTGCATGTGAATGGGACCCCTCTCAGCTGTGGGATGTAATTAGGGTTAACAGCTAGGCTTAGACCCAAAACATATTCAAGCAGGAGTCAGTGAGCATTGTAATTAGGAAGCACTTTACAGGGCACACTATTGTGCTTTATGTACTCTAACTTTGCACCCTGTATGGCCTCACTTGGTCCCTAAAAAGATGGAATTTGTATGCATGTAACATTCATAGTTCATTATTAGATATGATTACGTTTTTCTGGCTGTAATGGATATCGATTGCGCCAACACATCCATCATCATTTGCGATGTGTCACTGAGTATCAATACACTGCCAATTTGTAGGTGACTTACAGACGCAATGATGATTGCATTTCCCTGGATAGTTGTTGATGTGTTTTCATAAGATAAATTAACAAAGTAAACAAACTAGTGAGTGTGGTGCTTGGGCTGGAGGATAGGAGTCATATGAGTTTGAGAGCTACTCTGTTTTTGAATTGAAGAAAGGGCATATCAAATCCTAGGTTCTACAGTTCACAGGATTTTACACAACGATTACCCACTTTTTTGAGTATGAGAGGAGTTCAGATTCACAATGGCAGTGTAGCTCACCTTTATAGATTTAAGGGCAGAACTTGTATAATCGTGCTATGACAAATCCAAACCCTTTTCCTGTGGTTGTGACAATATCATATCTCCACTACACAATTATAGGTGCCAAGATAAATCACAATAAGGATTAAAGCTATTTCTTAAGAACATTTGAAGAAAAAAATAAAGGTATCTCTAAAATCTTTATGAGTGTAAAAATGTTGAGAAAATGTAATAAAAAATGTACAAAACTGACATAAGAAGAATTACATTCATTTTTTTTTTTAAAATATGACTGTCATCGTCCTTACTGTTATCACCACACCCCTATATAGGTACTATCAAGGCTGTTTCAATGCTACAGTTACTGCTGGCTGTACTGGCTGTGAAAGAGCCAGTGATCGAACCGCTGATCTTTAGATTAATGGACAACCCGCTCCACCACCTGTTCTTTATTTCTGCCATATTGAAGCTGACTGCCATTTCTTACCCACTGTTTTTCTAGGCAATGGGCAGAGAAAGCCTTCTGGTTGATGTCTTGTACAGCCCATTCACTCTGCTGTTGATCAACTATGCTTTTAGAAAGATCTCCTTTTCGATGACAAATCTTGTATTTAAAATGTATTGATGTAAGTATCCATGTCCTTTTTTTAAATTCATTTATCCTTCAATCAGAGTCTCTTGTTGGATAAACAAGTCATTCTTACGGTCTTCTTTTAGTCACCATCTCTTTTGACTATTTATCTCTGCTTATAATGTTTGAGCTGTCTTTTTTACATCGAATCAAACCACTTCTTTTATTCTGACACTTGCTACAATGCTGCATTTTGCAGATGTATTATTTCAACACCAGTGGAAGTCAGATAAAAAAATCCCGACGGATCCTCTCGCATTGTAAAACATTATGAATTTGTGACGGTCGATGTGTCTGTGGTTGCCTCATTTACCTCGACTTCAGCGCATGATGTCCTACATTCCTAATCACCAGGCCATGAACCCATTTATTTCAATCAAAGTAGGGGTATGGGCATAAAATAATCTTCAAAAGTGAGAACATTCAGTCTGTTACATGTGTCTTACGCAAAACAAGTCATCATATTGCTACGTAACATCCTGGTCTCCTTTCTGCATCTGTGAGACACTATTATCTCATTCTCCTCCATGATGGATTTTTCCTTTTACCATGGCAAATAGGGGCTTTACAAATAGAGCGTTGCTCTTTGATTCAGAAAGTTTGACACCATGACATGTTGTTTCAGATCTCATGAGACATGTTATGCTATTACAGTAAACCCCACTGATCCTACTTTGGAAACACCCTGACATTGTCCCACAGGGTAAAACATTTGACCAGTTATACAAAAAGAGCAACAGTTAAAAACAAAATGAAAACAGAAAGCATTAAATATCAGCTTAGAAACTAGACCCTCCAGAAAAACGCGATTCTGCGATCGCAGAATTTACCGCATAATCAGCAAAATGGTGCAGATTTTTAAAAGGCCGCATAATTATCAAAAGGCCGCATAATCCCCGCATTTTTCCACACAAAGTTGAGAGAAAAAAAAGTTAACTCGTCTTGATGTGACGTCATCAACTCGCGCATCACAGAATGTAAACAACACTGTATAGAGTGAACGTGTGGAGCTCACACCATAGAGAAAACACCAAGAGGAAAATATCTAATCCATCTCATTTACCGACGAACATTTCTACTTGTTTTCTCTATGGTGTGAGCTCCACACGTTCACTCTATACAGTGTTGTTNTGATTACATTGTGTTGAACATGTTTCAATACAGCTGATCAGATTTTAGCCACTTTATGATGTCATAACGATGTTTTGTCTTGTGTAACCGTTAGCCAATCAGCAACCAAGGTAACCAGACTCCTGTGTTAAACCTCTCATCTCTTTCCTCAGGAATGGTTTCAGGGAAGGCACCACCCCCAAGCCCCGCCGTGCCGCAGTGGCCGCCTCCAGCTCCTCCTAAATGCACATTTTTGTTTAAATAAATGTGATGTTAAACAGAGTCCTCTGTGTTGTCTTTTGCATTATTTTTGACCATTTTAAAAACACACTTAATTCCCATTTGTGCAAATCTATAGTTTAAAAAGTGTCCTGTCTAAACGATCACTATCCTGAAATAAAAAACACTTTTCACAAACATGAGATTGTTTTAATGTTTAAGGGTTTGCAGTGTAATCTGAAATGTTACAGATGCAGACTTCTGCCACTCGCAAAAATGAACAAAACTGCAAAATATGTTGAGGAACTGAATTCTGTCCGTGTAACACAAATAGAGGAATTGAGAAAGAAATTGGGTTCAGTTGCTCTCACTTGATAAGATTTACTTTATTGATCTCAAATTGGGATTAACGTTTTTGTTGCATTAGCATAAAACAAAGCATTGCACACTTAGATATTAAGAGTTTTAATAATTTCCGAATAACTTTTTGAAACGGAAGGAAATAAACCAGCACAAGAGAGTAGAACATCTATAGGTGACCGTGATGATACAAAATATAAACTGACAAAACACTATTGAATGGCAAATAATCAGTCAACACTATTGTGACGGCCCCTAGGGCTTAGACTTAGGTCCCTGGTTAGCCACTCGCCAAATAAGGAGAGATTGCTGACACCTGATATGGTTTGACTGCTCAGCTACAAGTATGATGCCTGAGCAGTCAGTCTCTCTCTCCTCTTGGTAGACCCTCCAGAAAATGTGATTTTATGCGGTGAAGTTGCGAAATATGCGGGGAAAAAGAATAACTTTTAAAATATTGGGCTGTCTTTATTCTCTCACACACAACCTGCCACTAATGTTAAACCCCTTTACTATTCAATTAAAACATTCAATGTTTATTTATTGTGAAAGCAATTGGGCTATTTTAATCTCACACACACTTTTTCATCTTGGTGTTTTCTGTATCGTGTG
>NW_011350117.1:13052-38458 GCF_000735185.1 Notothenia coriiceps
AATAAGGAGCCCCTCCCCACGCCCCTCTGAGAGAGATTTGGTTACAAAGAACTCAATGGTGCTCAAGGAGGAGATTCAGGTGATAAGGGGGGGTACCTTGATTGCTGATTGGCTAACGGTTACACAAGACAAAACATCGTTATGACATCATAAAGTGGCCAAAATCTGATCAGCTCATTTTCAGACAGGTTTTTATAGAAATGGATCAAAAAGAGAGAGAATCTTTGTTCCTGAAACTTTCAGTCTCTTTCCNATGTGCAAAACAGAAAAACAAATTAACCTTTATTTAAACATTAAATAATACTTTAGATTAAGGTCTTCTTTTAAATAAGAAAAAAGCTTTGGGGGTATCTACAGATAAATATTAAGCCTGACAAAGTACTTAACATCTAATATATTGCTTTCCTGCAATGTTAACTATGTTGAAGCACTTATTTTAACTGATATCATACATATGAATTATACTCTTATGTATGTAGATAGTATAAGAAATGTGCAGAATGACAGTTTAATGGTGGTGGTACCATGGTGGTACACACATATTGATAGATGTCTTGTAATGCGCTGTTGAGGAACCTGCTGTGACCCAAGATTTTCATTCATTGCATAACTACACCGTAGTTGTGCATATGATATGTCAATAAACCTTTAAAATCTTGAAATCTTGAAAGGGATGTGCAAAATAGCAATTATACAGTCTTTAATTAACTATGAGTAGAAAATAACGATTAATGAATATACTTTATAGAGATCTGCTAAATGTTTAGTCTTCTCAAGCAGCAACTATCAAATATCTCTCCTGATTGTTGGCACTTGACAATCACCTTTCCCTGAATTTCACTCAGGTGTAACTAAAGTCTGATTTAAGGGTTGTTTATATTTCACGTCATTAATCAGAAAAGTAACTAAAATAAATGTAGTGGAGTAAAAATACCAGGTTAACCTCTGAATTGTAGTGGAGTAGAATTACAAAGTAACAATGAGCTGTCATGTGGGTATATATTAATGCTGCCCATTATGGACACAAGCGGCCTACGTCTGTTTCCGGTTATTTTTATTTTGAAATTCAGTTCCTGACGGACGCCAAAAAAGCCAGAGATTATGGAATTAAACCAATAAATAAAAGCAAGGATAATTGTGTGTTATTGGTGAGTAAATAAAAGTGTGTTATTTTGAAAAGAATAACAAATTAGAAGGAAAAAAAGATTTAAAAAATACAGATTTCAGTGTTCTGAGGCTCTGAGCCCCATTTATTTCCCTCACAGACGGAAACAAAAGTCCGAAATTATACGATTTAAAATAAAAGCAATAATTGTGGCTTGATATTGAGTTAGAACATGTTTTTATGAACCACACAGCTTCCGGTCTTCCACGACCCGACCGGAGAAAAAGACGTGCTGCAGGCACGAAACACATTACCAGTAGAAATACATTGCTTTTAAATTTTTTCTATGCAACACGAAAAAAAGGGGCAAATCGTGTTGATGAACACCAAATGCCATGAGACTGGGTTGCCACGTTCAGCTTTTACATGACCCAATCCTTCAGATTCTGTCGAATCAGATTCATCCTCATCTTCGACATCTACATAGGCACCTCTCGGGGTCACAACTGCATGCAAAAAGAGACATGCCTTTAATATTTTGTTTATTATACATGAAACACATATTCAAATAATTTCAGATGCTCTTTATGCTATTAGTGTTACAACATTTTTACAAATATGAACACGTTACTCCTGAAATGTCATTGTAACCAACAGCTTTTTGGAGTAAAAACTACATTTGACTGACAACTATTTCAATGATTCGTTATTTACGTATGAAGGCAAGTTAATCTTTTAAACTCCACAAAGTCACAGGAAAACAAGTTCTTTAATTTAAAAATCTCCAGATTGATAGACTTATTAATCTTATGTCTCCAATGAAATGCAATGTTCTTTGTTTGACTAAAGTCATAAATCAACTAACTGTTAATCCTAAATATAGTATATTTCTTCGAGTGAAGAATGCACTTATAGAGGATGTTGCGTACCTTCCATCCTCACGGTTTATTATTCTCTCTGAAAAAGAAAGAGGAAATGTTGGCAGCAGATTAGAGATAGTCTTTCTCTGTGGGAACCACCTCAACTGGAAACATAATGTTAGTCATGGAAATTAAAATATTATATTAGGTGAACAAATGTAGTATTCAGTTCTGAATTAGATGCAAACAGCAAACGTATAAATCACAAATTGGTTATATCATGAACTATAAATCCTAACATAAAGCATGTATACATGTTGTTTGCATAATAAACTTTACTAAATAGTCAGGTAATCGGTCCAAGCCGCGTCGTGGGTTATCTCTCTCGGAACCTTACCCTAGTCCAGTAATTACATCCTGCGTTACGGTACTTCCTCTCGTATATACATTGATTCCTGGTTATTTATTGTTTCCAAGACTCTCTGTTCCCTTCGGTCACGTTTTTTTTTTTACCCGTTTTTTCTTTTTCTTTTATAGCCTTTACTAACCGTCACATAAAAAAACCTTGCTTCACTCGTTAGTGCGACCCTTTCGCATAAACTTGTCGGAAACTTTTGGTCCTAATAACTTTACCAAACTATACTTCTCGTCCTCTTCGTCTCCGTATATGTATTGTTTGGCCTATCTTTCATTTCCGTTCTCTATTTAGGTAGAGTTAATAGACGAAACTATTCTTGGATGGGATTGCTCGAACGTTTCAATGGCTCTACCTTTTTTGCCATGCGCATGTACTCATAACTTACACTTAAGCGATTTTTTTTTCTTACGTATCTGACTTGCTGTTCAATGTTGTTCCATAAAATTACAACGGATATACACGTGACTTACTGTCCTTGGTCCACTCGACGATGATCCGCTACATGTCTGCGTAGTTCTAGTTCTGAGGTCAATGCTGACGTTTTTTCATTCTGAACTGTAGTGGAGTTTAATCTCTGTCTTGTACTACTTACTCCACATAATTGTGATATAGTGTAAACTGCCCAAACTTTTCTTGTATTAGACCTTATTGTAGTAGACCGATTTGTTACTTTTGGCTTGTCTGGTAGTTACAGTTAATTTCACCGGTTACCCTCGTACTGTCTCGTTTTTCTTCCCCCCGATTTTGCTTGGACCCTGTTCGACGTCCTATCCTACTCTTGCCGTGCCTCTTTTATCCTTCAGTCAACCTATATAAACGAAATTTTTTTTCTTGGATGTACACAAAAATCCTCGTATGCTACCGACAAACGTAGCAAAAATACGTGATAGAAAAAGTTATAAAAAATATAGACAAGCAACCTACACCTCCCAATTAATCTGGTGGGTGATTTACAGTTGAGTGAAAGTAAAACTCGAGAAATTATTTCTGTATCAAAGATAAGAGAGTCAAGTGAAAACGAGTGACCAACTGTGTCTCGAGGAAGTGTAAGCTCGTCTGAGGAAGNAGCCCCATTTATTTTCCTCACAGACGGCAACAAAAGTCCGAAATTATACGATTTAAAATAAAAGCAATAATTGTGGCTTGATATTGAGTTAGAACATGTTTTTATGAACCACACAGCTTCCGGTCTTCCACGACCCGACCGGAGAAAAAGACGTGCTGCAGGTACGAAACACATTACCAGTAGAAATACATTGCTTTTAAAATCGTATATGCAACACGAAAAAAAGGGGGCAATCGTGTTGGTGAACACGAATCAATAGATTAAAAATCGTGTTGGCGAACACGAATCAATAGATTAAAAATCGTGTTGGTGAACACGAAATGCCATGAGACTGGGTTGGTAGATCAGAGTAGAGCGTCTGTCCTCGAGTGGAACTCTAACTTTATCCTCCCCAGGTGGCATATATACACTGCACACCCAGCCCATATAACCACTGTGAAGTTTGTAAAAGAGGAGGCTGTAATTGATGACTTGAAACTGCAGCACCGAGACATGAGGACAATTAATCCTGCCTAACCCTTAAAGACGTCTGCTTGATACAATAGAGAATGCCAGGTCCATCTGCGGAGTCAAGATGTAAGAGTCATGCATACATGCAGACAGGGAAAGCTATGGCTCCTAATTCTGCTCATTAATCACCTGTCTGCCGAATATCCTCCAGAGAAAAACGCCCGGTTCCTCGGAGGTAATTACAGCACTTGAAGGAACACTCTCTGCTGCAAATGCTCATAAGTAGCCACCTTATTCCTCTCCTACCCTGCCTTCTCTGTCTCATCCATGTCCTCTGGAGAAACGTCCTCCTCCTCCTCTCAAGCCTTTTCTGCTGCACCGCTCTTGCTCCTCTTTAGCTATGTAGCCAGCAGACTTTTCTTTTCCTGGGCACACATCCATTTGGCATCCGATGTGAGATAAATAAATTATAGCCTCTAAAATCAACGGCCAGTACATGATGTAGGCAGTAGGCTTAGTGCTTGCCACCGGGCTAGAATTATGCCACTGGGACTTGAACGGGGGCATTTCTTGAGCCCTTTCCGTCGCAGAGACTAATTGAGGTTTTGAGGCATCCTTTGTCTTAAAAAGCAAAGCAAATCAGTTCAATCAGGAGAGACTTCATTTTGTTTAAAGAACATTTATTGACACATGTCATATGATAAATGTTAAGTCTTTGGCGATTAGACCCCGATCCTGAAATCTTATATCTAAAGGGGGAAATGCAGCCGTGAGCACATAGGGAACCCCCCGGGGTCTAGACACTGGTCATGATGCTGAAGATCTGGATTTGATGAGGAGATGGGATGAAGAGGAGGTGTGATGAGGTCTTTGGATTAGCTCTCCTGGCTCTGGATATGATGAAAGGAGGTGGATGGGGAGGAGGCGGGCAGAGGCATGACAACCTGAAATCACAGCTGACTGCAGGAGAGAGGAGAACCATTTTAAAGTTTGGCTGCAGCACAGTGATTGGCTGCTGGAGAATGAGGTGAATAGGTTATAGACAACGCCCGTGATGAGCTGATTATATGCAGCTGCGGAGTGAATGTATACTGAATATACCCATCTTCCTGAAAGAACTTGCGCTGAGCTTGATTTTGTCACACAGCATCCTGGTCTGAACCTGTTTGTTCCTCTTGAATCACTGCGGCGCCTGGAAACGATCTTACATGTCTCTACAGAACCACTCAAATAATCTAAAAATAAATCAAAAACAGAAGCAGAGCAGCATCTTTTATTTATTTTTAAAGGCTGAACAGTACCAATGCAATCACTCAGTCTGTAAAGTGTGTGTTGAAGTTGGCATGAAAGATTTATACTATTACTGTCAGCGCATGGGTGATGTCTTTTAAAAAAAGTTGTTGTAGTAATCTTAGATGGTTTTAGGGATTATAACACTAGACTTGCATATCATATATATTTCAATGTGTCCTCAACAGCAGAAACTAAACAGGAAGTGATCTCTGCTAATGCTCTCTTTCTTGTTCTTTTGTTTTCTGTGTTCCCAGGTGGAGATGACACAAGAGCCTGATCCTGATGACGAGGGGACAAAAATAAGTGTAAGTTACAGAATACGTCATGTATCCCTGGTTGCAACCTAGTGTTTATCGAATGTATGCCATAATGACGCAAGTTGGAAGCATATCATTTCAAGGAAACACAACGGCAGTTGATTTCACCCTGAATAATACACCTTCAACCGGAGAAAGGAGCTAATCATTGAAATCAGTGGCAGCGTATTATTACTGTTAGAGTGCTTCCCTTCCTGTGTTCATGCCCCAGCAACCGTTCTGCCCCTTTTTCTCCTGCCACTGTGTATCTGCATTCTGTGCCTCGTGCAACACACACCACACTTCCTCCCAATGAGCTATGATAACATTTTAAAGTAATGTAATGGACATAGGAACATATGTTAGTTGTTCAGTAGGAATTGGAAAATGTAGCTGGATTCCTGGTTTGCAATAATTAACTTGGTAAAGAATTTTTTTTGAAAATCCATATGCAAAGAGACAAAATGAACGTATCTGCGTTTGTTGAGGTTAAAAAATGAAATCATGACTTGAGGCACTAACAGCATGTGTTCACTATTAAACCGAAACTACAATCTTTCTCTTACCCTACATTTGCTCTTTTTTGTCTAACGGCACCCAGTCTCCAGCATCGAACTGCTGTGCTTTGTCCAATTGCTGTTTACCTTAATAGCCTTTTTACGACCTCTGTAAAAATTGTAGAATGTAGTAATATGTGAACTGGGAAAAAAGCAAAAAGGTATCTAAAGACATATTTTCTCTTAA
The DNA here is from genome assembly GCF_000735185.1 of Notothenia coriiceps. NCBI lineage: Eukaryota > Metazoa > Chordata > Actinopteri > Perciformes > Nototheniidae > Notothenia > Notothenia coriiceps. Next base: position 19,285 of record NW_011350117.1, read on the forward strand.
CTTCCAGTTAAATTGCTCTGATTAACATGCATGTTATAGACAGTTCTCTCTGCTGTTCTTTGTCCTGTACAGGCCCCTATGGAGGGTTGTGGATTGCAGACTTGATCACAGATAAAAATGTAGCAGCTAGAGTTCAAATGCTTATGAGTTTTTAACTGTAAAACATTTAATATAATACCTGAGGAAGTTATTTCACAAGCTTTAACTTTGCAATCATTGCCTGATTAGTTATACTGTACATATGTTTTAAATGGGAAACCAGGCTTTCAGGGTTGCACAAATGTACTCATTCACCGAATGTATAAACATCCCCTAAAAAAGAAAAGATACCATTTAATTAAATCATTTAAATTAACATTGCAAATCGTTATTAATTTCTTAACTGCAGCTCTGTGATCACTTTCTTTTTTGTCAAATAAGGCCAAAAAACCTAACCCATTTAGGTGATTTATCAATCAAGATTCAACTGAGAGTTATTCAGTTTAATCTTGAGAACATTTATTTTATTTTATTACATTGTGTTGCCCAATTCAAGACCCAAACAGATTTTGTTGGATAAAAGATGGATAGAGAACCTTTATTATGCTTATTGCACACAGTAGAGAACCACTATTTAAACCATAGCCGCATCACCTAGCAATATAATTGAACCTGCAATTATCGATGACACAAAAGATTGCCTATTGTGTTTGCATCCAGATGTCAAAGGTCCAATGCTCATGTAGCATATTGAAGAATTAAGTGGGATGATGTGTGAGGAAAATATTGTGGTGTTCCATAACTGTTCCTCTTTGAATCACTCTAACAGACAGTGAAAGTCCAGGGCAACGACATCTCACACAAGCTCCAAATCTCCAGAGTCAGCAAGAATGACGACGGACTGTATGAGTGCCGGGTGACACGAGCTAACTACGTGGAGGTTGTGGATTACAAAGCCAAAGCCTGGCTGAAGGTCAACGCTACGGCCAGGCCACGACGACCTCTGCTGCCTCCCAAGAAAAGCTCCCCGCTGCACCTGACAGACAAGAAGCCGAGAAAGTCCAGCTCATCTCCGGGCCAGGACAGCATGAGTTCAGACCAGAAAGTGGCCTCAACCTCCACCTCCCACACATCCTCCAACACAGCTCAACACAACCCCGCCTCAGGTAAATAGATATAGATGGTTATATAACAAGAGCACAGTAGAACAAAAATAAAAGTTATGTAGTCAGATGTTTTACCACCAGCATAAAGACTGCAACATGTCCGATGAGCTCCAGAAGCTTGTGAGTCACCTGCATGAAAATGGGTGTATGGTGGAGAAAACCTAACAACCAACAACAGACCTCAGCATGCATTTATACAGCAGTCAAGTGCAAAGGGGCCTTTTCAGAAAACAGACCATCTGGCCACACTGAACTGACATAGTGCAGGTGTTGCAGAACAAGAGCACCAGCAGGAAAATGTGATTTGAGAGCCAGAATTCACAGAAGTTGGCCAAGCACTTGATGAGTCTTTTGTAATAATTCATAATCCTATTAATAAGTAGCATCCATGAAAGGCACATTTTGGAGTTACTATTGGTCACAACTGGCACCATGTAGAAGGAATGTATTATCTCCTGCCAAGATGGTGGTATGGTTTTATGGTGGTTGTGTACTGGACTTGAATAATTGAATTCTGAAAGCCTAAGTGTGCTGTCATTTGACTGGTTGCACATTAAAAATGTCATTAAAAAATGTCAAGGGTTAATTTGTTTGAACTCTGAGTGAAGCTTCAAGGGCCTAAGGTGGACTGTCACATTTAGAAAATTGGTTTGGAGTACAGCCAGACATTATCGTTGTGATTTCATCCATTTGACCATGAATTCAATTTGAACTTGTCATTTTCTGAAAAGCTAGACAAGCAGCGACTAATATGTGTCCGCGTATTTTAATAGTGTTGGCAGTTCAAGATTGTAAATATCAATATCATTAACAACCTTTAGCATACCAAAAATAAAAGAAATGAACATTTCTTCACTGTAATGGGGCTAAAGTACAGCTACTTATGCATGCATGGGTAGAGGCTGCCACTCCATACAAACTTTCAACTAAATTACGTCAACAGCGAATAAACCTATGACTACAATTTTGAACAGAAACGACTATTTAGTAATTGCAAACACGTATACTTATGGTCAAGAAGGCACACGAACAAAAACGGGAGCTTTACTGTTTCACAGAAATGTGAGATTGAACTGCCAGCTGCTTTCTACGCACCAGCGGACCAGAATTCGAAGGGGGTGTGGCCTAGCTACAGATTTAATGTCCCTGCTCATGCTTCTTCAAGTTAGGTTCAAAATGTGTACACCTTTAACACTTGTGGTCTCAAGTCGCATCTCATAGCAGCAATGCGGAATATGAAACTGGCCTGTAGAGCTCAAAGGGAGAAAAAGTGCATTTGGCTTCATCAATGCATACCACAATGCGTCATCACAGCCTGGTGTTTTATGTTATCTTATTTGGAGTGTTGGAATTCTCTTTTTTGAGGGAACAGTTTCAAGTCAATTGCCTGTCTCTAGCATGCCCAAAATGTTGCTGCTTGGCCCACTCACTAATTCTAGGAGATAAAAATACAATGTATCCTTTCATGTGTCTGTGTGCAGGCTACTCATGTGCTGTGAAATTGATTTGAATACTCTACTGTTACTGTTAAGGCACTACTCGGTCAGGCTCCCAGCTATATTTTGAATTTTTTATACTTTATAAGCAGCTTCTGAGATCCTCAGGCAGGAATCCTCTGGTGCTTCTTGAAACTCAAATACTACCTAGGGTATTGTTGCTGCAGGCTCTTCAGCTCTAGGACTCCCTGCCTGAGCACGCTAGTAAAAATCAGTAGCAACTTTTTTGGGTTATTTTTCACATTTATTTGTTTCGTTTCTCAATGCGCGTTAATTATCTTTGTCATTTGTTTAAAACTTTGCGTGTGTAAATCTTGAACATGACCGTATTGGTGGCACGACACATTTGGACCTGAACCAAGAATACTGAAAAATAATGGGCAAAAAGAAACAAGCAACATTTTACAAGATTGTCTGTCTTTTCTGCTCACTATAACTAACATCATTAGAACAATGTGATGGATGCTATAACTGCTAAAAACACACTGACTGTAAGTTGTCTTTTTTTTCATTGAATTTGAACAAATTAAATTGTGGGATTTACTGTCCTGTCTGTTATTAGATTCAGCAGGTTGCAAGTAATATCAATGTATTCTTGTCTTTCATAGAGCCAATAAGGCTGAAATCCTTCCTAAGACATGTGTGGTGTAATACCTATTGAGTTGTCTCAGTGAGTGCAAACATCATCAGCCTTTGCAAGAAATGGAAAACGTGCACACCAAGCAGGTGGAGGATAATTTAATTTCATTATTGGTAAAGGTCATAGTTCCCAGTGGAGTTATTTGTCAAACATGAAGATACTTTATCTATTTAAAGAATGCCTTCTCTTTAAAAAGGAATCTTTCACAGCGAAGAATTTTAAAATGCAGTCACATTTCGAAGAAATTACTTAGAATTATTTGTGTGAGATTAAATTATTGCCATCATTTCTTTTTAATAATTTGCTCCCCGGGTGGATAGCGTTACTGCAACAACATAAATGTGTGAACATGTACTGCTGATTGGTCACGTTTTTTATAACTATTTATCATTTGGAAGACATTTTCCAATATTATTTAAGTTGGCCACCGGCATTAACAAAAAGATATATACAGAAGTTTCCATGTTGACCTCCAAGGAATTATGGACATTAAGTTCTAATGTGCTAATGTTCTAAGTTCTAATGTGCTAATGTTCTAAGTTCTAATGTGCTAATGTTCTAAGTTCTAATGTGAACTGATGTTATACATAACATCAGTTCACATTGACTAAAAACTGTTGTGCAAACTTTCCAAAGTCTTTCGAATAACAACTTTGACCGTGTTTACTGCTCAATCAATCAGATGACAGCTGAATGAAGAGCTGCAAGCTCAAAGAAGAGGTAGCCAAAGAAACAAAACTTAAATAGCTGTTTTCACCATTAGGCTCTGTTCCCAACCTTAAAGTTAGCAAATAACAAGTCGCGTATCATGCGTCAATGCAGCTTTAATGTTCTTAATTAAAGCATTTTCTGATCTGGTGCCAACAGGATTTTTCTAAAGCTTTATGGTTTAGGATAAATTATGACTTATTATTAACCATTTTAACTGTTAGTATACAAAGAGTAGCTGGGCTCATATTCTGTTACTTTGTAAACCTCTGCAGCCACTCTGACAACATACTTAAGATATTTTTTTTAGTATAACAATTTTGCACAAATTCTACCATTGGTACTGAAAGAGATTGTTCAAACATGAACAACTTATTTTGGTCATGATCATAAATAATCAATGCTTCTAGAAAGGATGGTATCATACCCCCCTCAGTAAGAACCATCGACTGTGGTAAGAACATTACACTAAGATATCTAATCACAAACAAAAACGTTTGGACCAAATCAACTAAACTAAATGCAACTGCATTTTCACACTAGCTAGAAATGACATAGTTGTAGCAATAAAACATAATTTACCCATAATGTGTATTCTCATATATGAAATGTAATGTGCAAGGAGTTGAAATAATGCCCTTTGCCGATTGCCATATTTACTTTCTTGTATCTTCATATTTAACTTGTAACTGTTTAGGGTCCTGATCAGGCAGCCTAGCATTAGGTGGCTCAGTGGAAATTGTCTCTCATTACCTTTTTGCTTTATTTGAATTTCTGACTATCAAACTTTGTTACAACAGTCCTGCTCCTCTTCATCTTTAAATGTCAATCATTTTCTACCTGGTCAGATGGTTAAAAAACTGAGTGGGCTCTGCTCTGGGTTCTGATACCCCTCTGCACCCTGAAGCAAAACATTGAAAGATATTACTTGCCGCTGAATGGAGGTAAAAAGTTGAATAATCCCTGCGGCTGTAGAGTCAGAGATTATGAGGCAGCCAAATTATGCTGACAACTGTGTTGCAATGAGTCCTGTGTGCGGTGTGTCTGACAATGATAAATGCCTCTCCGGAGGCTCACAGAGGTGTTACGGCTGAGGGCGACAGAGTTCTATTACTGGTTTGAAGAAGATGAGCAACAATAGGTAAATTGGCTGAGATTAAATTAAACCTGGGAGAGTGCAGATATTTTCCTTTTCCGCATTGCTGCATGAGTAAACAATGAGGCACTTTCCAGATGGAGGGAATGTGACTGTGGCTGGTGAAGCAGTTGCAGCAATAGCAGCAGCAGTAGCAGAGTGGTCTGTTCACAGCTACTCCCCACCAGTGTGTCAGATGTTGTTAGATCACAGCTCGGCCTCCATCGTTTCTGGCAGTGTTTTTCTCTCAAAGCTCAGAGGTGACCAGAGCTGAATGTGTTTTTAAAAAAAAGAAGGAAAAAATGTCCCCTAAGCCAGACTTGTCCTCACCCCTGAGGCCAGCCTGGTTACTGAATGAAGAAAAAACAAATATGGACTCAGCTTATTGCATAAGCATTCATGCAGCAACAAAAAAAGCACTGACCTTGTTTTTTTTAAAACCACCATATTTTTAAAACTGCGTCAACTGCATATGTCTAAGGAGAGATTACGAGTGAGCAGTAGGTGGTTAAGAACCACCGGACTGCTGTTCGTGACTTAATTTCAATTGCTCAAGCAATTGCACACAATGTCATTGTGTCATTTCAAGTTTGTGTAAATGCTTTTCCTCCCTCACTAAAAACGTTTTTCTTTGCCTGTAAATCTGGTTAATGTACGTGAACGCTCAGTGGGGAAAAGTGTGAGACCCAATTAACCATATTTGTGGCTTAACGTCTGCACCAGTGGCTCTTTGTCTCCTCATACTGAAGACTTTTAGGGATACATCCACAACAAAGCATTTGTTTATTTTGAAGGCTTTGCCGACCACATTTAAGCATCTGTTAATGGACTTCAAACAGAAGCTTTTCCTTACGCAGAACTTTAGTACAGTTAACAAAGAACCTGTAAAGGTACAAGTAATAATTACTGCTCTCCAGTATGACAGGAACTTCCAGCCTCCTGGCAGAGCTACAACCAGTGAGACGCATGTCTATATTTCAACTATATTTCTTTATCCATTGTGCAGTGAAACTTTGATTTGTAAGAGTAACAGAGGAGAGAGCAGTTGAGAGAGAACGAGAAGAGAAAGCAAAAGTAGCAGCCTTTAACTTCACCAGAAAATAATATTTTATCAGGCAAATGTATTTTTTTGCACGTAAGAGTAAGATATATTGATATTTAAAGTATCAGACACGTTCTTTTATCATGAAAGTTCAACAAAACTAAAACATTTCTACTTTTACTAAGCAACCTATTGCAGAGTAAACAATTGTCCTCTCTACATCAGGAAGTGCATGCCCTGTGTTTGTGATGTCATATGGGCATTTGGGCATGTTAGTATGGACAGAGATTGTTAAACAAACACATGTGTGTACGACCATCTTTCTTTTTAGAGTGGCGTTTTCAAAGCAAAAATAAATTAAGATTGGTAATTTATTTTCTACTCATTTGTTTGTAAGGTAAATGCATATTTACCTTTATATATGTATATGGTGAGAATCAATATGGAGAAGAAGCAAGCAACAGAAAAACAAAACATACTGTAGGAAAAAACCAACTCAATTGGTAGAAGCAGCTTCTTTTTTTTGGGAGGAAATAGTGATACTGAAACAGACAGGAATATAGCCACATTAAGCCCTAATCAGCTGCTTGTTCCTCAGTCAGTTATGGCTTGTAAAATGGTTGCAGTAATGTCAGATAAAACACACAACTGCTGGAGTGATCTTTTCAAACATAGTGGATGGTAATTTTGGAGCATTTGCATTACCCAACAGACTGTGTTATCATGTTTAGCCTGATCCACAGATGAACAGCCAAGCTGCACGGTAATGACATCCAGTTGTATTTAACCAGTCAGTCATCCAAAAATTCAGGGCATGGCTTAGGCAGCCAGACAGTCAGAAAGATAGTGTATCATTCAACAGGCAAATCATACAGCTGCTTTTATAACAGAGCCGCCATTCAAGTACGCAAGTAAGTCAAAGAGACAGTCAGCTAGCCAGGGATCAGCCAGAATAGATCTGGCACTAAGCCAGTTTGAGCTCCCTATGGAGGTGCTGTGGTGATTCACCTCCCTGCCTCACTGAACCTGACTGCTTCGCTGGCCTAGAATTGATATTCAACATCACCATTTCACCAAGCCAAAAACATTTTGGCAAAACGCAGAGTGTTGTGTAAGGTTAAGTAGGACAAAATGAAGAGTATTCAGTGTGGGTTTATTCTATCCCAGCATGTACAGAGAAAGCCCGAATATGTTTCTACCAGCTCAGACACTCCAATTATGCCTTTGGAAAAGTCAGCTTGCAGTCCCTCACACTGTGGAGGAAAGCTGGGAAATGACATGCAAAAAATGCAAACTCAAAGAGACATGTGCCGTTTTAAACCCTCGAATATTTGGAAGTCAGACTCCCCCAAAGATATGCCATGGACACTTTTTCCCTTAGCAAGAATTCAGATGTAAATGTATCTGTAATGGCTTGTAAAGAATAGGACACAGTGACTTTGTCAACCACATTTTGACAAGACGTGGGTGGAGTACCTTTTAGCCACAGTGATGAATAGGTAAAATAATACCACTACTAATACCACTAAGGTACTTTGTTTGTATTTTCAGCTTTTTGTATTCTTTCTTTGCTCTGCAAATAAAATGCATGGTGGGTTAAAAAAACAGCAATAATTCATAAATGATTTTCCTTTATTGTTTTCTTAAAAATAGCACAGGAACAGGAGGTACTTTTACCTTACGTCTATGACGAGTGCTAGTTTAAGTATAGAAATTGAGGGATACATACTGTGTAAGATGAAAGGGAGAGCTGCATGCAGGTGTTCTAGAAGAGCCATTAGTTACTTAGTTGTGCTTCGCACCAATCAAAGTTGAAGCGGGAGCATGAAACACAGCTCACCAAGACAATTAAGGTACTTGGAAACTCTTAGTGCCTGATTACTGAAACAATTGTGTGACTCATCTCGAAGCATAACTCAGCCACACAGACATGTGACATAGAAAATACATAAAACATTTGCATAGAATTGTAATTAAAAGACACTACTAATAACTCCTGTGATTTTTTCCAGCAAAGATACAGAACATTGTTGTCATTCTACATGTATTTATTTTTACTCTGTTTTTACAAACTGAAAAAAATAGTTGGCAAATACCAAAGAAACAAATTCAACAGCTAATCAATAATGTATGAATAACAATATTCCTGCTGTTTTTGATGTTGATCTCTAGATTCTAGAGGGAGTGAAGCACTACTTAGAGTTGCCTCAATGCTTTTTGAAGAAACATCTGTAGGATGTCAAATCTGACACAAAGAAATGACCCAGCACAGCAGTGCAACATGCAGTGACCCATCAGGTTATTCCCAGGAGGATATCAGTATGGCCCAGCACTGGCCCTGCTTTTACTAGATGTTTCTTTAGAGAAATAGATGGTTATATGTGTTGTTGTTGTTGTTGTTGTTGTTGTTCCAGGAAATGATTCCTTTATATCCAGGTTAGATCCAAGTATATGATAAGATACTACTATTCCGTGTCAGCCACCCCGATAACGCATCACATATTGCTTCAAGTTGACGTTAGTAAGAGCCAGTCTTACAGCATGCTTTTTGGGAGTTCTCCACAGTACATTACATTTCACAGTATTGCCAACTGCAGATAATGTATTAACAGTTTGCATAGGAACAAATACACAAGAGGACATATTTGCCTGCTTTAGTTTAGCAAATATTAATATGATGAAATGCAGGCTCTTTCTCAGTGGAGGATATTTTTGCCTCAAGTTCATTTAAAAGTTCCCTGATGCAATCTCCAAACAAAGTGACTCACACAGTAACTGGATAAACATACTGTAGTTCAGTGTGGTCAGTGTGGGTAGTGTTAATAGAAATAAAACAAATAATAAACATGCAGTGATTGGCAGTGTATTTGACCTGACTTGTGTAACAACACAAGTATCTCTATGTACTGTAAACAAAATAAAAATACATCAATTTAAAATACATGAATTGAAGTGACTTCACTGTGGCTGAAAACACTGGTCAAAAGAAGTCAATTATGTAATGATAGATATGGTTCAGCCGTTACACATGGCTATGAGTACAATAAACTCTTGATGAACTCAGCGAGGCAAAAGTGTCAACATGTGCCGGATTGAGGTGTTGAGCCTTAATAATAATTAGCCCAGTGCCACTTAATCAAAAAGGTTAGCTGCTTAAAAATGATGAAACCAAATACAGAAAATACATGTGTTTATATTGTTCACAGATTCTATAAATGTATCAAATGTTTTATAACTTCAGACAATTTTTCAGTTAGAAATCCAGGTGATTGTTGTCTCTACAGTGCTAACATAACCTGTGATTAGCCAAACCAGGAGTACTTTCCACTATGATGTAGTGTACATTGTTAAGAGAAAGCATGGCTGTGTAGACACCTGTATGTTCAATACTCAAACATTTAGCAAGGTTTATCCCCAAAAGCCTTTCATCTTCTTTTGTAGATAAGTCATGCAGAGCGGGATAAAGCTTGCATGATGTGGCACAGGTGTTATTTTTACTTTATAATCCAATATTGATACCTGGGGTTTGAAAACCATGTGTGCCTCTTCACTTTGTTGACATCATTTGATTCTTCTAGGTCCTGTATATGGCTGTAAATTACACAAATACATGTACATGTCCACCCGTTCCCTCACAATGCGTCACTCTCCTGGCTCACAATTACATTGGTTAAATATATTAATTAAAGTGCATTAACACAAATAAGAACTGACATCTCCAACATCTTAGTGAAGTAAATTATTGCAAAATATGTGTTTTAGTAAATCAGTGCGTGTCTTTCCATGTATAGCTTTATATACTCACTGTGTCTTGCTCTGACTCATAGCTGAAGGCTGATTAATTATTCTCTGTGTGAAAGATGTTTTGGCCCAGAGTGATTGCTGCTCCTCTGTGGCACTCCTGTTCTCTCACCTCAAGCCAAATGAGATGTGGTGGGGAGGAATAAAGGGTCAAAGCCTTCCATCTCTCTCCCCTCCCCACTACAATTCCTTTTCCATTCCCCAATCCCCAGCAGCCCAGACAATCCAGGGCTGGGCCGCAAGGTTCAAAACATCCCTAAGGACAATTTTCTCTTTCAACCATCACCACAGTCTGCTACAGGAATATAGTCAATGTCAATATGATTTAGTGAATATTTCATTTTCTCTTTCCCAAGTTTGGCTTGTTTCACAGGATTACAACTTGGCACTTTTGTTGTTTCTCACATTTCCATCTTTTCAAGCTGCGTAAATCCTTTCTTTCTCTGTATCTGTTGATGCAGAGTAGACTACTTTTTATCAACAGAATTCTGCTGCATAGGACTTCTTTTTCTCTCATCATTCCGGTTTGATGTCCCTGAGACAGAGGCAAATCAAAGAGTAGGCTGAGGATGCTGTGTTCTAGTTTGCAGTTGTTAGTCATGTCAGATGCTTAGTAAACAGTCAGAGCTGCCTGCAGTGGTGATAGCAGTTTGTTAAGGCCAAGGCAACAGCAGCTGCCCATGTAAATCATTTTCATAACACTTCAAAGGCTGTTTACTTTGAGGGGGGTTGCATTTGTCGTTTTCTGTGGTTTTTTGGTAAAACAAGTTGAATTTATGTAACAACATCAAGTTTAGGTCCACTCATCAAAAGACAATATTGGACCTTGACAGTTTTATATAATTCATATGCCACGTTTTCTTTAAGTCAGGCGGCATTATGTATGTGTTTAAGGAGATTCATGTAAATAAAGCCATGACCATAATCTCACTGAGAATCAAGTTCATGTGTGTAACACTTTTAAGAACTCAAATGTCCAATGTTCTGTCTTATGGTGTTGGAAAACAAAGGGAATTAATTAACAATCAAATAATGTTGGGCATTTGGCCACAATTTTCACAATTCTTTTTTATCTTTAGGTATGTTGCAATGTTATTTGTTTGAATCCATGCTCTGCAGCTGAGCAGTGTTCACGGGCTGCATAGCTGACTGCAACCTTATGGAGCAAACTTAATGAAACCATATAGTGTTACATTTTGAATGCAGAGGAGGGTGAAACACAAACAGGCAACCACATGTTAGAGAACACACAAAAGACATATACACAATCTGTTCCACTGCATGACAAAATATGCTTTTATAATGTGAGTTGGGAATTCCATCAGGGTGTGAAGGTTAAAAGCAAGAGCTACAACATTTATGTCCATGTCGTTTAGAGCTACATTTGTTTTAATGTTTTTTTCTTTTCTGTTCCTAGGTACAAGAATATTATCCAACTGTGGGCTGGCTGTCCTCCTCCTGGCATGTGGTCTGGTGAGGGATGCCTTGTTATAATTTGAAGAACTGAAATGGTTTGCACCCTGATCTCGTACCTTCCTTCCCCCATACTCACATATACAGATACAAACACACACAAACGCAAACACACATACACACACAACACGCGGACAGCAAAGATGGCCCTCATTACCCCGCCACTACTGCTCTTGCACCCAGCACATTGTTATTAGCCACTGTAAACACCAGTCACCTTTAAGCCAGTTGGATTACCTTTTGTACAGATGTCGCCATGGCACCAACGCTCCGGTGTGAAAACGGACTCTGTATCTTGTTGGATAACTCTCATGGAAGACTGACTTTCTTATGGTTTCGCTATTCCAGTCAAATGTGTTCATTGCTCAAAAGTGAACAAGAAAAAATGAGAATCTATATTTGCGTAATAGATATGATTCTAGATATATATATATATATATCTGTTTTATTTTAAAATCCTATCAAATACTGTATGTGCTGTATACATAGCTGAAACTCACCATATTGGCCATGGAACTTCATTGTGAATAGGCACTATGGCCCTCTCAAATAATCAAAAGAAATTAAAGTACATGCTAATTTAGACTGTTGTTAATATTAACCATACGGTTAAAAAGTTTAATTATTTTACAGCTGTATTGGCGATCTAAATGTTCTAAGCATCATGTTACATCTTGTTAGTGATACATATACCGCTGTGCATGCTTTTTGGACTGAAGGCTAGAGGGAAACAAAATTAAATTGAGCAACACTAGTCATCACTTGGAGTTCCGTATGTCAAATTTAGCTTTTATTGTTTGTGCTAGCTTTGGTGTAAAATAAAAAAATGTCCCTTGTTATTTTAATTTGTATTGCATCCTTAGTAGGAATAAAATGGGTGTCACAATGTATGCGTCATTGAAAATCGCGAAAACGATGATTAATTTTAATTGAACTGTACCATTTTATAAAGGCATGCTTCAGTTGCTTTAGCGCCTCCCTGGTATGTCTCATTATTATAAAGGATAAATAAGTATTTAGCCAATTTTGATCATAGGTATCGCAAGTTTCTATTATTTTAATACCAGCACACAAACACACACATTTGCAGGTAGATGTCTGAGCAGCTGGAGGACATGAGATGCAGTGCAACACAAGTAAACTCTAAACTCGCTCATCATCAACATTGTATATGACCCAATTTTGGGACGAATAATTTAGTTTTGTTGAAACTATCTATCTTGTATCTTACAGTAATATATATTTTACCTTTATTTTCAGATGATATGTCATAAAGATTTGTATTCACGCGAAGCATTTATAAGCAAAACGCTTTGACAATCTGACACAAACATCGACAACGATGTTTTTTGGTTTTATATTGGAACAACAGATACAACAGTATAACCTCTAAAATCAATGGGATTCTTTTGTTGTTGTTAACTTTTGAGCAGAAAGGGAAATTGTGCGCCATCCATCAGAAATGCAGGTGTTCCAATTTGAAATGAAATATTTATGAATAATAGAGTAGTTTACTTATGTCTCAATAATCATACTGTAAGTGAATGTTATCCACCATGAGTATCATTTGGTAAGACCCAGAAGAACATGCTATTTTCTTTGCTTAATTGATGCCCAAAATTGAACTTAAGGTAACATGAAGCATGATTATGTAGTTTCTCATGTGTTGTATAATATAATCTAAATTCATACATGACATAAAAATGTAATTGCCAACGTTTACTGTGCTGTGTGTTTTCAAAAAGCAACATTTTCACCTCCCTTTAAGCTTTTGTTCCGCTTTGCAGACAAAGCGAACATCCCCCCTGTATAGTTGTACTGCATTCCTAAAGAACTGTGGAGGGAAACTTGTTGATTCAGCATGGTTCAAAGGCTGGCAGTGCTTGTCATGGGAGCAGACCAGAGACATCAGCAGCTTCCAGCCTGAGTATAAGATGTGCTAGTGATTGAGGGCAACCCTGTCTAATCCCTCAAGTTCCAAATAGCTTCAGGGTATAGTTGGACAGTTAATCTACCATCACTGTCATATATATCCCACTCTGCTGTGACTGGAAATCGATTGCTGTGTTTTGAAATGAGAACATGTTATGTAATATGATTCATAAAGTTTAGACTGCAGAAAAAAATAAAGCTTATTTTAGTGTAGAATGGGATTTTAATGTTGATTCTATTGGAAATGGAATTGGAAAAGCACTTTGGAGAGTTTGCAGAGTTTGAGCGGACGGTTTGTCCAACCCTCATGTAAAAAGCAACAGATCTGTACAACTTGTAAATGAAATAATCAGCATGTTGACATTTTTTAATCCATTTAAAAAGGCAGAGGCCAGTGATGTTCTGTACTTGTAAAAATGATGTCATGTACTCATACTCAAGTGCTAACAAGTCCAAAGTGGTTTTTCATCTCTTCAAAATGAACTTGGAAAAAATGTATATGACAAAAAAAAATCTATATATATTAAAAAAATCTTCTTTTAAAGCTTTCATCCTAATCTAGGGGGCTCATTGACTAAGGGTCCTTGCAACATATCAAATAATAAAGAAGGACATATTGGAGCGATTATTGATTTGATATTGTGATTGAACTGATGACAAATGTGTCATGAGTGTGGGATGTAATGGAGGCTGGATTGCATACAAGCAACAAGGTCTCTGTTAATGAATAGGGAGAACAGTTCACAATGACAGCAGTTCCTTCATCTGGGCTGTTATTTCAGAAACACAGCTTTTCTCCTTTTATGTTTTATATGCCACACTACTCATTCACTCTAGATGTATTTGTTTCTTCTGATGTATTTAATTTCAATGCGGTCCTGTCTGTTTGTTGAGCTGTCAAAAATTCTAATGAATTATAGTTCTCTTTTCTTTGGTATTGTGTTAGGCTTCTGTACTGAAACATTGCAACAGTTTGTATTATAATGACGATATCAGAATAATATTTAAATAAACCATTTTCACAGATGAAATTCAAACACTGAGGGATTCCATCTGTCTCGTTGGTCACACACTGAGCTTTATTGTGAGCGAACTGAAAAAAGTGCTGACTACAACAAAAGAGGAGTTACGCATTAGTAAATCCTAATCACTTTTCATTGGATAGTACTGCTAAATGGTACTCAAAATCAATCTGCATTTCATTTGTGCAGCAACCCCGACACAGAGAAACTGAGGAAATACAGAAATGGATGAGTTATTTAAACTCAAAGAGCAAATACTGCAGAAAATGTGTGTGATTGCTGTGTGTATAGCTGCTGATTGGCACGATTTTCTGATGTCTTCATAATCACATGGAAACTGACGGCCCACGACTCCATTTTATGTGGCCCGCAAGAGCTTGCAAAGAATATAATACCTTTACTATATGGTGACATGCCACTTTAAAGAAGCACGTTGCCCATAAACTACATGTCCCACAATGCATCTCATTTTGTGACATACGCAATGAAGAGACTTGCAAATGATTTGCAATTATATAATATAATTAGGGCCGGGACTCGATTAAAAAAATCTATCTAATTAATTAGAGGCTTTGTAATTAATTAATTGATTAATCGCATTTTTAATCACATATAAATATTCGACCTGAGAACAGTGAGAAGCAATTTTGTTCACATGGATTTTAGTATACCATTGAATAATGACTGAATACATAAGCTTAAGCAACAAAACATTGTTTATTTTTTTCAAGGTGGTTCTTAACCAAGACCAACAGAAAAGTGCAATTTTTGCCATAAAGTGTAGCAATAGCATATTTAGGAATATAGTACATTTCAGAGATTCAGGTAGCCTATAGGTAGGTAGACCTTCTGTAAACTATAACACTTTGTTTTTTAAGTAAAACACAATACTTTCAAGTACATTCAGAACATTGGAAACCCTGACTATTAGAAAACATCTCTCTGTTGCTTCAGAGGCCATAACAGACTTTGTTGATTTACCAACAGTTGATTTAAAAAATCTAATACATTTCAGTCCAACTCTCTCAATAACCTTGGCCAAAACAATAAACAGTTCAACATAAAGTGCCAGTTGCACCAACAACGTAATAAATAGTTCAACATAAAGTGTACTGTACCATTTAAAATAAAATAAAAAAGTGCCAGTGATTGACCTCAATCCCTCCTATTCTTCCAATATCCTGATGAAAAATAAAATCTCTCTGTTGCATAGGCCACTGTTTGATCAACGCCAATTGGGTGTGGGTCCTTGTACTCCGAGTCGGGCTAACGTCCACGCTAGCTTCCACGCTAGCTGCTATATGTTTTGCATTGAGGTGATACTTGAGGCTTGATGTGCTGCGGTGATATGCAAATTCCTTTTTACATAATTTGCAAACAACCGTGCTCTTATCGATGCTTCCATCCGTCTGTTTTTTAAAACAAAATGTCCCACCCACGGGGCCAACCAAAGCGGTCTCATCAGCTTCTTCGTTCACGTTTGACTATTGTTCACTGTGGTTTGTTGTTGTCTGAATTCATGAACGTTAGTTGGTGCTCCAGTATAATCGGTACCCCTGAAACTCATCCAGTGAGAAACGTTCCGCGGTGCAAAAATAAGTGCGATTAAAATGCGTTAATTTTTTTAACGCGTTCATTTTTGGGTAATTAATTAATCTTAATTAACGCGTTAAAGTCCCGGCCCTAAATATAATACATTATTTTATATATATTATATATTTATATATGTATATTTATATAGTCTTAAAGTTACCGGTCCTTTGAGTGCAACCATAATACTAATGTGGCCTGCGATGACATTTAGTTTCACACCCCTGGTCTAGGGTATGGATGACATGGGTCATTAGCTTTTGATGTATTACAGTAATCCAATTTGTTAACTGCTGTGTACAAGAGTGAGCATTTAAAACATTTAATTTAGTTTCTAGTGTATAGTGCCATTACAATACTATCAAATGAGCCTCCATAGACTCTAATGTAATATATAACTTATAATGGCTCAGGTTCAGGTAATCGTTATGAAATGATGTACACTGGATAAATGTAAAGCACAACAGTTTGTTGTATAGACAGGTGCAAAGTTATAAATACAATTGGACTTTGTAGACTTCAAAGCATCACGGAACTCATCATAACTCATGAACTGTAGATATCCACATTAGAGTTACCCATTTACCATTTGACTGCAGTTTGTGCTGTATACAGGGGCTGAGTTATAATTAAATGCAGCCAAATGGGCCTCCATAGAATTTGATACATTACATAACACAATACCTTATACACTTTAGATGTCATCATGAAATGATGTACAGGTATTCAGTGTGCAATGCTTTTGAAATATCAACATGGTTTGCACAATATACAGGTACTGTGTTATAAAATAGGATTAGACTTGATTGCTCCATTGAAATTAAAGCATACATATATTATACCGTTTTCATATTATACAATTGTGTGAATTTTGCACTCTATATACTGTCTGTGATATTGTCTAAATCCGATGGATGTTTATCAGCAGGTATTCAAATACTTATATCTCATCAAGAATGATGGTCATGAAAAAGCGTCAAAAATATTACTGTATATCTTTAAAAACAACATTTTGACTTTTTCACAATTTCAACACAAACCGTCGAGACACCTCACAGATGATTCCTGTGATGTTGAGGGGTGAAAGTGGTGAGTGGCATTCTACACGTTATACTTTAAATTTGTCTTACTGCGGTTCTCTTGGTTTTGGCAGTCAGTGCAAACCTTGGAAGCAGGAAACTGCCTCTCTGTTGTTAACAATTGGCCTGTGAAATCTCATCATCCATTCATCTGTTTGAAAGACAAGATAGAGGAATTGAAAATAGGGATAGGGGGAGAGAAAATATCCTCTTCGGAATTTAGCAGTGAATTTGGCAGCGCCTCAGCTAATCAGGTTCACTTAATCAGTGAATTCAGAATGCACAGCAGGGAAAGCAGCAAATGCAAGAGAGATAGAAGAATGCAAAATTAAACCTCTGCCAGTCTTTGTTAATTCAGCAGGCAATGACACAGTTATTTATGTGAAGGCAAAAAGAGGGAAGCCATCTGCCAGCCTCTGGCGCTCTAATCAAATCACTGTCCCATTGCAGCACAAAGAAAGAAGGAAGGAGGAGATTATTGTATGACTTGTTTTGTTTAAATCTTACATATTCATATATGCTCTTTTGGCAATGTCGATGAATCACTGATGGCAAGTATATGTTTGTTTTTGCCACTGACGAAGAAAATAATATTGTGATCTAAGAGTGATCTTTCCAAATGCTCATGAAATATACATGCACACATTGTACAGAGAGAAACCATGCTGAGCGAGAGAGCTGCTGTGATTTCAGCCTTAATACAAAGCACCCTGCTGGCAGCACTGCATGGGATAGGCAGTGTGGTCTCAAGTGCTTCCTTAGACCTCGAGAATGACATTGTACATCAGATAGAATGGGGACAATCCAGCCATACCAACACTTTGGGGATGCAGTGGCCTAAAGGTTAGAGAAGTGGATTTCACTGGGAGTGTTTCGTCAAACAAAATAGGAAATCTGTCAAAAAGTCTGTAACTTCACAAATCTAAGCGTCTAAGGACTGGTCATGCCCTTTAGACTCACAAGCATTCTCGTGTGTCTTGTATTTGAGAGACTGTTGGATACCTACAATTAACCAATACATCTTCTTACCTCAAGAACAAACACTGACTTTCACACAAGACATAGAAGATTTTTGAAGCACACTTATTGTTAAATTGTCCACTGAAATATTGAAATTAACATTAAACAACAACAACTGTTGTTGATTTTTTGTTCAGTTTTTTTGGTTTGTTATCTATTTGTTTTGGTGTTTTATATCTCCTGTTGGGGAAACAAATAACTTTAGCCGATCTTAAAAATGGACACATATTTGATATTCCAATCAATGAAATAACCTCGAATATAGCCTTCATGAATATAAGAAAATTCATTTTGTCTATTGCAGTCATAAAGGCAAAAATCAGCTAATAATGATGCTTGGCTGATAAATCGATCCAGCCCTAGTTTTTTAATTAAGAAAATGTACTCTAAAAAAGGAGCAACTTACTTTCTTTCTTTCTGGAACTTTCAAGCACACCTCATTTCCTATGTTTAGTAATGTGTAGGTAACTAAATATACTTGGTTAAGGATACAGCTTGATCTTGGTTAAAGAAGAGCAGTGTAAAATGCTCCTTAAAATGGGATGCAAACATGGGCTTCTTTTGTGTGCCATATGCTTTGTGGACTAATCCACCAAGGCTTCACCCCTACAGTACCTGTGCATTCCAATAGCCTATACTTGTTTAGGGAAATCTCAAGGAATCTGAAAACTAATCCAAACACATCATCATAAATGAACAACACAAAAACCAAGCACATAAGAAGGTTAGGTTGTGGGAGCAAACAGTATTGGCATGAAGGCATAAGAAAGGTAGAAACAGTCTTGTTGTACACCAAAATGAAAAATATAAATTTTTCAGCTTATGTCCAAACCATAAACTGTATATATGGACGTAGTGTCCGTGACCGTGACATAGGATTCTGCAGAGTTGCCGAGAAGCCTAAAGTTGGCGGTGTCTGCCACTAACGGCTCGACAGTGACATCAGAATCCAACTCCCGCCTGCTCCAGCCTGATCCAAATAAGGGCAAAGAGGCGGAGCCGAGGCGGGACCTGCTGCCACCGAGCTGGAAGTTCCAGAGCTAGCTGAGGCTACCAAGCTAAGCTAACATGCTCAGCAGTGCTGTTCTGTG
>NW_011350118.1:0-2595 GCF_000735185.1 Notothenia coriiceps
TGTTATGGTGTGTGTGTATGTTGTGATGTTGTGGGTGTGTGTGTCAGGGTGTATGTTGTGATGTTGTGGTGTGTGTGTCAGGGTGTATGTTGTGATGTTATGGTGTGTGTGTATGTTGTGATGTTGTGGTGTGTGTGTGTCAGGGTGTATGTTGTGATGTTTTGTGTGTGTGTCAGGGTGTATGTTGTGATGTTTTGTGTGTGTGTCAGGGTGTATGTTGTGATGTTATGGTGTGTGTGTATGTTGTGATGTTGTGGTGTGTGTGTGTCAGGGTGTATGTTGTGATGTTGTGGTGTGTGTGTCAGGGTGTATGTTGTGATGTTATGGTGTGTGTGTATGTTGTGATGTTGTGGTGTGTGTGTGTCAGGGTGTATGTTGTGTGTTTGGGGGGGTGTGTGTCAGGGTGTATGTTGTGATGTTATGGTGTGTGTGTCAGGGTGTATGTTGTGATGTTGTGGTGTGTGTGTGTCAGGGTGTATGTTGTGATGTTATGGTGTGTGTGTGTCAGGGTGTATGTTGTGATGTTATGGTGTGTGTGTCAGGGTGTATGTTGTGATGTTATGGTGTGTGTGTCAGGGTGTATGTTGTGATGTTTTGGTGTGTGTGTGTCAGGGTGTATGTTGTGATGTTTTGGTGTGTGTGTCAGGGTGTATGTTGTGATGTTATGGTGTGTGTGTCAGGGTGTATGTTGTGATGTTATGGTGTGTGTGTCAGGGTGTATGTTGTGATGTTTTGTGTGTGTGTCAGGGTGTATGTGATGTTGTGGTGTGTGTGTGTCAGGGTGTATGTTGTGATGTTATGGTGTGTGTGTCAGGGTGTATGTTGTGATGTTTTGTGTGTGTGTCAGGGTGTATGTTGTGATGTTATGGTGTGTGTGTCAGGGTGTATGTTGTGATGTTTTGTGTGTGTGTCAGGGTGTATGTTGTGATGTTATGGTGTGTGTGTCAGGGTGTATGTTGTGATGTTTTGTGTACCTCAGGCGTCTCAGCCGGACACACCATCCCCCACAGTGTGTTGTGCAGCTGTCGAGGTTTGGCCAGTTTTCCGTCTCTGCCGATGGGAGAGTTGAGTCGGCGGAGGTGAGACAGTGTGGAGGCAAAGGTCAGGCGGTTCAACACCTGAGGGAGGAAGAGAAAGGAAAAGGAGAAGAGGAAGAAGCAGAATAATAAGTCAGGACGATCCTTGCTGAGCTGAAGATGTTTGGCGCGGGGTCTTCCTGAGCTTTGACACTAAGGATTTGAGGGTTGAGGAGTATGAACTGTGACAGTTTGAACAGTATGACCCCAAGCCTCTCACCTGAGACACTCCAGCTCTGGCTTGGTGAGCCTTCTTCACGTCTCCCCAGTTCCCCGTGGCCAGAGAGTACTTCAGGCCGTCCGAGATGATACGGGTTTTGATGGCCAGCTCCAGGTTGAAGTCCTTCCCTCTGTCGATGAACTTCTGTGCATAGATCCTGATCTCCTTCAGCAGGTTCTTAAACATGCTGACAGCCACACCGTGTTCATTAGCAGATTATAATTATACACACTTTGAACTGGTGTGTGTGTGTGTTTGCGCACGCCCACCCTCTGAACAGGAAGGCCAGCAGCGGCCCAGCCAGGTCCAGCCTCTTGTTGCCGTAGTGATCCCTGTCGTCCAGCTCCCGCCGACCCAGAGCCGCCAGCAGCAGCCGGTGCACCATGTACCTGCAACACACACAGTTACACTCCCTAACACAGTGACACCGGTCTCACACACACACCTGTGGTCTCTCTCAGGTGTCTCTCACACACACACACACACACACACACACCTGCGGTCTCTCAAGTGTCTCACACACACACCTGCGGTCTCTCAAGTGTCTCACACACACACCTACACCCAGGGCTCGACATTAAGGACTGCCCGATGGCCCGGGGCCATCTAGTATTTAGCTCGGGCAATGAAGCCTCACCTGCTGGTTGCCCGATCGGGCAGTCTATTATGCCAGTATCATGCATGCAGCTCGCGGATCCAGTAATGAGTGACCCGACAGTGAAACTAAACATATCTATAACTAGTTACGATAGTTTGAGAGGTAATTAAAATAGCTACGTGTGATATTCTAACCTGAAGTGTGTGTTTTGTCCGCTCACCGCTGCAGGTGATCATGCAGCGCTGCGTGTCGACTCGTCAGCAGCAGCTGATCTCTCTCTCCCGTCAGATTAGACTTCACTCGCGTTTATGTCCATATCGATCAGATCCAGCTAGTTCTAGCTAATGATAGGACTACCTGCTTATTAAAAGACACCTAAACAATAAGTGTCGCTATGCAACCGGGTGAGGCCACAAAGTATAGCGCAGCATTATGCATTTGTTTACATGCCCACCGGAACCCCGAGGCATTACCAACAGATCAACGCACAATCAACCCACACAGCACATCTCTTTCTCCACATTAAGTGTTAGACATTAGAGTTGACTCTTCTTGTCTGTCACATAAGTGGCCCAACTGAAGCGGTATTGCGCTAAAGGGAAATTATTTTGACCGAAGAAATTTAGATTTGCCAGCTAACGGGAACTCTGACGTCACCATTTTGTGTGCTTCACGGATGCGCTCGGCTCCTCTGATGTTGT
>NW_011350119.1:0-2822 GCF_000735185.1 Notothenia coriiceps
AAGCCTGTCCGCTCCTCGCAGCAACGAGCCTCGCAACGTCCCGACCAATCAGAGCACACTGGGCTCACGGGGGGGGGGGGATAGTCAGGATCCTTCACTAAAACCCTAAAATGACTTGGGGCTAAACCACCTTAATGTCCCACACTTTTCACAATTCATCACATTTACACTCAGTTACATCATCGTCTGTCCGACCTGTATGAACTAAGGTGTGTGTGTACGCTCAGTTAGAAACGCTCACTAACACACACTCTCTGACCTCACTCACCTGTAATATCCAGGCAACAGTCAAAACACCTCCTGTAATGTAATTTCTGTGAGAACACTAATGTAAACACCAGGCTGCAGATTAATATCCTGTCAAACACGAGAGTATCCCGAGACCTTTGTGCTGCAGGCCTCCACTGACGGCTAATGCAGATGTAAGGATTAAATAAACTCAGGTAAATGTTTGAGGATTAGTCGGGATTATTTTACACCCATCTTGAACAATGCTTAAATGTTCTCTTTGTACATCTGTTGAAGAATTACTTTGCTTTTCAGGGGGCTTATAGCATATCTAATTGATAAAGCACCTGAAGGAAACGAAAAGAACAGGCACCAGGATCCTTTGTAGCCGCTAACTCCTGCTTTATGTCAGTACATTAAAAAGGGAATCTCTAGTTGAAACATGAGAGCTGGTTTTAAAGTTATTTATTGGCCTTTAAGGGATTTTAACATCTGTTCCATCTAACTTTTGCGCTAACTTGTAAAGTCCAATTGGAATATCATTCACACACTGAGTCATTGAACTCATCACTCTTTCTAAATCATTCTGAATGTATAAAACTCAATTATCTGCTACTTTAGGGCACTTATACACATGTTTTTGCTTGCAAATGTTTGGTATGGTATGTTGCCATTCACTGCAGTATTAAAGCTGCAGTCAACGCACAAAGCAACCATACATATTGTTATGTTATTTTACTGCTTTGAAATGTAAAGTTCATTAAAGTCCCAGGGTTAGATAGCAGTACTGTGTTTTGGTTGTAAAAGTAACAAAGTGACATAATGGTTTCCAAAACACGTACATGATGTGTCCCCCCCCCACCCCTATATCTTCAGGCTTTAAAGGCCTGTACTTTCATATCCTCATGCTACAACATGTGTTAATATATATTTACTATTCTAATCCTTTGAATTTGCATTCACTCTTCTCTACACATCTACAACCGTATGATTGAATTTGATGTTAAAGGTCTCTTATTATACTGTTTTTCATCAATATAGTATAGGTCTCAGATCCTGTCTCTGTTTGGCTCAAACACCAAACAGATAATTGCAGCATTACCCATAATCCCCTCTGTTTCAGCCCTGTTTCCAAAGTGCTGATTCTCTGTCTGTTACTTTAGATGAAAATAAGGAGCCACTCCCCACGCCCCTCTGAGAGAGATTTGGTTACAAAGAACTCAATGGTGCTCTAGGACAGGGGTTCCCGAGTGGGGGTGGCGAGATGATTACAAAATAAAAAAATTGATTCATTTTTTTTATATATATATTTTTTTAAATTATTATTAATAATAACGTTTGCATGGACATTTTCAGGGGCGGAATAGCCATCTGTATAATTTTCACGCAATGAGGCTCCCCCTTTGACAATCCACTAGCGCAGTGATTAGTGAGACAATAATGACACACTAGCACTAGTATTCCATTCACTCACTAAATGTAAAGATGTACTGTATATTTAACAGCCCATTCTACGTTTTTCATCGTCTTTTATCCACTTTCCCCAAATAAAATGGTAATCCAAATTCTCCTATCCCCCCTCTCAGTCCCCGAGGATCAGCACTGTGAACTGAACTGCCGGGCCGTCGGGTTCAGGTTCTACGTTCAACAGTCAGAGCGAGTGACGGACGGGACGCCGTGCGGACAGAACGAAACTTCTCTCTGCGTAGCGGGAAAATGTTCGGTAGGTGTGCTTTTTTAAATTGTTAAACCTAATCACAAGCCACTGTCGAGTGTTCTGTTATCCCATGGCTTTCCCCATTTCTTTCAGATCAAGCGTCTGTATGAAGATGTATAAATAATACATCAAAGTCAACTTTAGTGTCAATCTTTCAATTTGTGTGTTTGAGAGATCGAAATACCGTCTCCCACAATCCCGAATACAATAACAAAGATATATAAAAATATGTATATACCTACCTATATATACACAATCAACAGACACATTTGTACATATGCACACATTAAGACATCAATAAAAGCACAACAATCAATCTATCCAAAATAACAGTCACTTCAATATCTTTGAGTCACGTGATTTGCCAAAAGGGCTATCATGAACTTCCTCAAGATTATGCGTGGTATCGTTCGAGACTTTGCTCGGACGATCATCTCAGAATACAAGGATGATTTATCATAACACAGGGTTATACACTAAAATAGAGTTGTAGCTTAGTCCATTATGCCACTAAGGTAAAATATAACATTACTCCTAGAGGCATTCCTTAAAACGTTGCAATGTATTTAAGCAATAGCTCACGACAGGCCGTGGTAGATGCTCATTATATCACAGCTAAGGGGCGTGGTTTGGCCCGACGGTTAAATTATAAAACGGTTACCAAGTGTGGCAATATGAAAGAAAACTACACACTCTAATTTAAATAGTTTTTATTAATAAATAATGATGTTCAAAATAAAATAGTCCCTCCGTTGCCTTCTGCACAAAACATAGTGCAAGGTGGTTGCTATGCAACAACACTAACAGCAAGCGAACATATTAGACAGAGAGCGTTGATCCATTATTTGGCTGTTTATTTACATTAATGTGTATGTTG
>NW_011350120.1:0-2238 GCF_000735185.1 Notothenia coriiceps
CAAATGGAAATATGTGTTTACATAAATGGTGACCGAACCGTTTGAGACCCACTGAGATAACTTAAACTAAGTTAACTATCTAAAGACTCAGAGAGTAATTTACCTCACCAGAGCTGTAGTTATCATCCTCTCAGTCTGACAGCAAAGGACTNTCCCTCCACCTTGTTGTTGAAACAGCTCCTTATATCCGTTAGCGCAGCTAGCTAGCACCAGATGCTAACAACAATACACGTAACCGGTGCGCGCGCTTTCTCACTCGCTCGCGCCACACATACACCAACACACACCCTCCCGAGCTTGAATGACACACAGAGACCAATCGAGGGCATTAGTATGATCTGTATGAAAGTGGCAATGTCGGCAGGCCACTTCATGTAGACAGCCAGTCACCATCTGTGAGGCAGAGTCAGACCCACATTTGCGCTGCGTTGCGTTCACAATATATACGTATATTGCCGGTGGCTGAGTACCGGCATTTTACTGAGTACCGGCACCTTGCCGGTACTCAGTAAGAAGTGCCGGTACCACATGGGTAAAAATCAGAAGTGCCGGTACTGCGTACCGGTGAGTACCGGCCCAATTCAAGCACTGTATATATATATATTGCTCGCATAAAATCCCCGGGGTTTTTTGCTTTGTATGCCGGGGGCGGGACATTCATGTGAGGTTGTTGGTCGCGGTGCTCGAATAAAATCCCCAAGCTTCAGACACGCCCAGCTCCAAGCTTTTTTTGAAGCTGTAGTGTGGACGGGCCGTTAGACACACAGAAGCTTCAGATAATCAAGAGTGGGGTATTTTCTGGCGTTCATTTTTATGAACAAATCTTAAAAATATTTGAAGCTTGTGTTAACGACAGACTTTATTTGAGGAATGTTACCAAAGATTTTTGAGACAATGAAAAAAGTAACCCTTTTTCCCTTTTGTTACCAGTTTATTGTTGACAGAGTGTTTGGATTATGACAAAAGGAACGAAGTCTTTGTTGTTTTTTTTCCGGTTGTGAAAGAATATGAAGTTGTCACCTTGCACTGTATGCTATTATGTAGATAAGGAGAAAACTGTTTAGCTTCAAACAGATAGGTGGACAAAACCATCCCGCATAGCAAGAAAACATGAGCATTTAGCTTGGAGAAATCAATTTGGATAAAACATTGACCCGGGTAAAGATTAGAGACATAAACAGGAGGGAAGCAGGATACAAATAATCCCCTTTTCATTTCATTTTTTTTGCCTCTGTATTTCCTCTCTTTCTACTGAATGCTAATTCTTTTTTCTGCAGCCCGCCAAAGCTCACAATGGATAATCTGTATGGTAATAGAACTGCTTGAGCCCAACTTAACACATAAATGTGTCAGAAGGTCAGTCGGAATACAACAAAAAGAGCGAAAGGAGAACATGAAAATGAATCCCCTAGTCTCAAAAAAACCCTGCCATGATATTTAGAGGTATTAATTTCTAATTCCACATTTTCCGTGTTCAGATGTTCAGGAAAGAGGACTAATAGCTGAAATTATATTTGGTAATAATTCATGCGGAGTGGACTCTCTTTGAGCACTGGAGGGACCCGGCTCTAATTCATCAGAAGGAATCAGATAACAGCTCTGTGATATCCGTCTTTTAAAACATCTTAACGTTTCATCAGGGAGCATGTTTTAAAAAAATATGACCAGAGAATCAATCAGGCAAGTGCAAACGGATAGGTGTCAACAGTTTACATACCGCCGATAGTATGACGATGTATGTGCATTTCTCATAATGTGTGTGCAGATAGATCATGTGATAAAGCAGTTGTAAAATGTCTAATATATTCCTCCAATGACACATTTACCAAGACAAATAGAGGTGTTTGTCCTGTTACTAAAATCGAGGATGCATATGCAGCAGGGGGTTAACAATCTTATTGCCATGATGTCATATATGGAAATGTTTAGAAAAAAAAATAATTTGTCTGTGGAATTCATCTTTTCATCTTCCCAACTTTGTATTATCACATGATATAATTTGATAGACACCTGATGGCAAAAAAAAGGCCTGGCAGTTACCAATGGTAACACTAAAGCCCCTTCCCCACTGGAAGTGTTTGTGCTAAACTAAACCAAGCAGCTGCTGGTGGTAGCTTCATATTTGCTGTACATACAGTATTATATACATATATATATATATATATATATATATATATATATATATATATATATGTATATATACATATACATATATATATATATATATACATATATATA
>NW_011350121.1:0-1612 GCF_000735185.1 Notothenia coriiceps
GGATGTCCCGATCACCTTTTTTTGCTCCCGATCCGATTCCGATCATTTGATTTTGACAATTTGCCGATACCGATTTTTCCCGATCCGATCTTTATGCAATGCATTAAGAGAAAAAAAAGCATTCAAGTTGTCCCTTAAGGTTATTTTTTTATTTAAATTGGATATTCTATCCAACATGGATATAGCTTCTTTCTTTCACAGCAGCATTGGATCAGTTCAGTTGTGCAGCATTGGATCAAAACAAAATAAAGCTTATCAGTACTCGTTAGCTTACTGCTACAATTAGACACTGCGCCCTGCCCACTCTGTTGCCAGATTTGAGAGAAATAAGCAACCAGGTCTATGAAAACAAGCCCCAAAGAAGCAACACATACATGATGTTGTGTAATTTGAAACCAAAACTAAGGCCTCAGGATGACTTTAAGACTTGAACATGGTCATTTTTGTTTTGTAAAATTGAATACAAAATTTAAAAAAATAAAGTATTAAAAAAAAATAAAAAATCCGATCCCCGATTTTTTTGTCCCGATTCCGATCTTTTGAAAATCACGTGATCGGCTCTGATCCCCGATCACGTGATCGGATCGGGACATCTCTACTTCACGGTCACCTGTATAATGTTCTTACTCTCTAATGCTGCTTTATTTCTATTTCTATTTTGAGATGTTTAATTTGTTATTCCGTGCAAAGCCTTGTTTTGTTTTATGCTTCTACAAAAACAACAAAAATCACAGATTGGGATTAATAAACTATTAATTAATTTGATCTTTATTTTATTAAAGCACAGAGGAAGTGATTTTTAAAGCCTTTTGAGAAAAAAGTGATAATATAAAAATGTGTATTTATTTACAATTTCTACGAATGGAGTTTCCATCTTGTTCCTGTTTGCATCCACAGCCTCTTCTGATAACCTGGCTCGTCTGTGGAGCGTAGAGACCGGGGAGATCAAGAGGGAGTACAGCGGACACCAGAAGTCTGTGACGTGTCTGGCTTTTAATGACAGTGTGCTGGGCTGATGATGAAGAGGAGGAGGAGGAGGAGCTAGCACAATAGGGAAGAATAACAGAAAAAGCAATGGACTCAATTTGGGAATAATTACTAAATGTTCCCAGAGATGATCACCTTGAGAAAATGGAGGCTTGTGTTTGAACATTACGATGAATCTCAGCTGTGTTCCGAGTTCTCCACACTGCTCTTTCTTGCCAAATGCCCGTAAGTCTTTTAAAAAGTCCATTCATAGAGTCCAAATCCACCAAGCGCACCGTACAGGAGCACTTCTGTACCGTGTAGCAAATGGTAAGTCTGATTAAATATGTGTTTGTATGTTAGCATTAATCAGCGGCACTCTATGTTTTTAAATGGTGCACCATATTTATGTTATAAAAAGGACCACATTTTACAGCAACTTGGAATAGATAGATATGTGAATTCCTTTGATACTCTTAACTCAAAGACCACTTGTACCATTCTTAATGTGGATAGGGAGATATCAAATGTTTATGAAGTGATTCTGCAGTGAAGGCGTTGTTCAAAGTCTTATTTCTTTAGTCAAATAAAGACAGAATTGGCTGCAATTACACAACAGTCTTTTATTGAACAGGTGAAAACACTC
>NW_011350122.1:0-1176 GCF_000735185.1 Notothenia coriiceps
ACACACACACACACACACACACACACACACACACACACACACACACACACACACACACACACACACACACACACACACACACACACACACACACACACACAGGTATGTCATGCTGGATTGAGGGCAGACAGAGTGTGTGTATCCAAAACAAGCTGGGAAAGGGAGGAGGGGTCAGAGGTCGAGGGCTGTGATAGAGTGATGACAGGTGTGTGCTTTTCACACTCTCTCCCTCCTTCATCTGTCTCTCTATTAAACCCTCTCTGTCTCTCTGAGTGTCTTTCTGTCTGTCTCTCTCTCTCTTTTTATTTGGATTTCAACATACTCGCCACCTCTCACAGTTTTAGCATCCGTCCCTCAAGTAAAAGCACAAAAACCACAGTCTAAAAACACACTCCTGTTACTCGTAAATTACGAATAACAGTCGGGAACTCAGAGTGTTTCTCACACACATTCATTCAGACGCAATGCAATTCAAATGGCTTTACAGCGGATAGCAATTCAGATGTAAGGACACATTGTAATAGAAAAATACAAGAAAGTTCCAAATTAGAAAGGATAATGGACTAATTTAACACAAAGGGTTTTATTCATGTGAAACTATTGCTAAATTCAGTTTTGATCAATAATAAATACACGTTGAAGCCTTTTAACGTTGTAGTGTATCAAGGTAGTACACATCTAAGTAATGTGCATACTATTAAGTCGATTTTATATCACGTCTTGGAGGAAGAAACGCCACAAAAATGTCCTCTTACTTGCATTTAAGGTCACAATTAAAAGTTGTTAAAGACCAAAACGCCCTAACTAGAAAGAGTGTATTTGCCTTTTTCTCAGAACGAACATATTCATCGACTACTAAAACTAATATTAACTGATTATCCTAAAAACTGACCTTTCATTTTGGTAGTTTCGCAAAGTCTGGACACTGTTGATCCAGAACAAACGAGAACAACTTTATTAAATAACTCTAACTCGTCAGAAAGGAAAATAATCCCATTGTGTGCTGAAAAACAGGAAGTGTGTGTGTGTACAGAGAGGAGTGTGTAAACACTTAAGGAATCATCAAGTATGAGGGCATCATCATTCTTTGTGTGTGTGTGTGTGTGTGTGTGTGTGTGTGTGTGTGTGTGTGTGTGTGTGTGTGTGTGTGTGTGTGTGTGTGTGTGTGTGTGTGTG
>NW_011350123.1:0-5665 GCF_000735185.1 Notothenia coriiceps
AGAGAGAGAGAGAGAGAGAGAACATGACCCATTAGTTGTAAACAACATATTTCCTCCAGAGAGCTCATATTCTGTTACAGTAATGGGAAAAGGGAACTCAGTCATCATGAATTAGAGAGTGTGTGTGTGTGTGTGTGTGTGTGTGTGTGTGTGTGTGTGTGTGTGTGTGTGTGTGTGTGTGTGTGTGTGTGTGTGTGTGTGTGTGTGTGTGTGTGTGTGCGTCGTGTGTGTGTGTGTGTGTGTGTGTGTGTGTGTGTGTGTGTGTGTGTGTGTGTGTGTGTGTGTGTGTGTGTGTGTGTGTGTGTGTGTGTGTGTGTGTGTGTGTGTGTGTGTGTGTGTGTGTGTGTGCCAGCCAGCCAGCCAGCTAGCTAGCTAGCTAGCTAGCTAGCTAGCTAGCTAGCTAGCTAGCTAGCTAGCTAGCTAGCTAGCTAGCTAAATGCCTGGGCAACATTCAACTGTTTTCCTTCTTCACCTGTCTGGTTTCTGTAGAGAAGAACACGTTGAATCAGTGTTGTGCAGGATTTCTGGGTAATATGCTCTGCGGCTAACCCACATTCATGATATTTAAAACATTTGCTCAGCACATATTAACACGACTTTGTGATGTTTGAAGCGTCAGCGTAATCGCCAGTTTAAAATAGGAGTAAAAAGCTAGCCTCATGGTCAAGGGAGGCGTCTGGTGCAGTGGGTTGTGCGTTGGTGTTGGGATCAGGGTTCAAACCCCACTGCAGTCAGCATGTCGTTGTGTCCCTGAGACACTTCACCCCAAATTGCTCCTGTGGGGATTGCCCACAGTATTGAGTATGTGAGTCGCTTTGGATTAAAGCGTCTAACAAGTGACATGTAATGTAATGGTCGCATGGCTGCACATCACCTCAGCTAAAGGCGCTCTTGTGTTGGCGTGATGACATTGTGTTGTCTCTTATTGTCACTAGTTAGGAACCCCTGTTTTTAAGACACATGGAAGGGTCAGACATTCACAAGCAGGGTAATTACTGACGTATTTATGTCCGAGAACAAAACGTGAAAATCTCTTCAGCTTGTGTTAACCACAGACCCTAATTCACTCTTTTAACCACAATCCTGTTCAATACAACTTTGAATTTGTAACGTGGAACCGGAATTGGTCAAATGTTATTTGGCCTGGTTTTAGGACTTGTTTCTGCACAACTCTATAAAACAACAGACATTATACTAATGAGTATATAGACCCAGAGAAGATTCTTCTTAATGCACCTTTTTTCATCTTCTGGACATAAATGCATCTTATTTATGTTGTGTTCTTCTCTTGCAGTGTGGACGCTGCTGATGTGAACCTGTGAGAGGAAGAAAGACTTTGAATCTCTACAGGTGCGCCCCGGCACCACATGGAGGTTTTCCAGAGGATTGTCTCGGCTGCTTTCAAAGCCTAGACTCCTCACAGACTATACTCGCTCCTTTTCCACTATTTTTACTTTCTCCTAAACGCACCCCTTCCCTTCTTGTCTGCTGTTTTTGTTCTAAGCAAGACCAAAACCACGTGCCAAACCAACTGTGTCAAGAGAAGAAGCAACACAAATCCAGAAACCCACCGTCACAAAAGCATCATACGAAGAGATTATTCAGTCATTTAGCTTTGATTTAGAGTACAGCCCTTCCCATTAGAATCCCATTAAACCCAAACACATCCATCACAGCACATCGAAGAGATATTTTAACAGACTTTATACATCATTTGTCTTCGGTCCGTGTTTGCATAGCTGCTGCTCTTAATGCTGAACCAGAGAGATGGCGATCAGTGCATTATTAGTTCAAAGTGCTTTATAAACGGACCCTCCTGCTTGTGTGTTGCAGAAGGAAAGCAGCGATAGCTCTGCTCCGACGGCGCCTGAACACTTTTAAAGCTTGGGCAGGACGGCGTTTGACTGACGGGCGAAACAAGCCTGATAAATATAGGCTCCACTAGCACCGCTGCTATCTCAAAGGCTCGGAGATACCTCTCGTCTCAGTCCGCGCTGTGAAACACTGTCGACACTTTGCCTATCTCCTTCTTCCAGTCGCTTACACGAGAGAGGCCTCTCGCTCTTTGTTGTCTTCTGTTTCTTCCACACTGAAAACCCCCCTTTATCTTATCCCAGAACTCTTCTTCCTCTTATTCTACTAAAAAAAACAAAAAAAACATGCAACTTAAAACCTTTCACTGTATTCACATTGATCGTGGAAGTTTATAAGAACATAACCTGAAGCCATACCGAACACCAGCCATACAAATACTTTACTCATTTACAAAAACACCTCACGATGTTTGAGATTCCTTCGACTAAGTGATCTTCGAACACATCGGTGCACATTCAGGGAGTCAATGAAGAAAGTGCTCGTGAGAAAACCGTTTTGTTTCCTACCCCGTGTCTTAAATAGATCGCTTTAAATCTGTGAGGGAGTGTGGCAGCGACCGCGTCCAGTGCCCGTCGCCGAGTTCCCGCCGTCGCCCCGTGTTCCACTGTGCTGACGGATGAATCCGGACATTTTCATGTCTGTTCGGTGGGCAGAACCTCGCTGCCCTGCTAGAACCGGGCCCAAGCCCTCCTTCGTTCTCTTCTGTTGGGCCAAGCTAAATTCAGAGCAAAGACACTCACACAAGGGTATCGAACGCACATAGATCCTCTTTTTATTTCTGTCTTTTTGTCACCACTTTCTCGCTAGATCACTCTTTCGTGAATGCCTTCACATGCTCATTTATTGAACACACCTCTAGCAACTGCTGGACGTTTTTTCTTAAAGATTTAACGCTACTTAATGTTCATTTATCAGCTTTATTAGTCTGTCCACAACTTATAAATTCACAATTCTACTAGTGTTTAA
Organism: Notothenia coriiceps; assembly: GCF_000735185.1. Lineage (NCBI taxonomy): Eukaryota > Metazoa > Chordata > Actinopteri > Perciformes > Nototheniidae > Notothenia > Notothenia coriiceps. The sequence continues at coordinate 2,842 of NW_011350123.1, forward strand.
CCCAACATTTCAAGCATATTGACCTTTATCGATTCTCTTCATCTAAACGTAACGAAAGGAAGAGTTTGTTTATTGGCAAATTGTAAGCATAGTATATAAAAATACAAATTGAAAGTCACGGCTTGTGCCAAATTCAGACTAACTTCTGCTGAGATCTCTTTAGCTGGTGCTGTTGTTTACTGACACCAGACAAACAGCTCCATATTTGATTAGATTTTTTAAAACCAACCTTTTCCCATATATAATTTCACATAACGCAGGACAACAGAAGTGCCAAACTCAAACAGGAAAACATCCAACGTCTGTTAAAGCTCATCAAAAATAAAGTTTACATACAGCGCTAAATGTTTACAGACTACACTTTCCATACCTGAATCGTTACTTAAACCGTGCCATAAACGACTACAAGAAAGCTCTCCAGTAGGAAATACATCGGACTCCTTTTTGAAAGAGGTCTAGTATTAAAAGACTTAACTTATTTTGTTTACAGTAAAAATAATTACTGCCTATTTTAAAGATTAGAATTTTGGCCTAGAGACTGTAAACACTGACAGACCAAACTTTAATATCCGACACCTGCTGCCATAAAAACAAACCACATTATTCTATATTTATAATCAGTTGAAGTGTTCGTTTCAATTGATTATTACAGAACAGAACGTTCATATAGGGCCTAAAAACTCTGAAAGACCTCAATGTTTACAAAAGCTGCTTAAGGAAAGGATTTGTATTCAGAGAGAAATGTTTACATTAAGCTGAAAGAGTGAAATGCCAAACACCTTCATCGTACATTGCTTGAACTGAGTGAATCTCGAAGAGGAACCTTTGCTCCTGTGCAGTGTGGACTGAACAAGAAGGAAATACTTCATCAGACTTTTCATACTCAAGCTTTTTATAAAGGAAGAGGACCCTGAAAACACACCAGGAGCTGTTTATGTCATTTCTTTTTTTAACAGCAGCTCAAGAACTTTGTTTTGATAAAACAATGACCGCTACTACTCCAAAAGGGATGTTTTGCCTGTCCCTTCTGCTTTGCTCTTGCCTCAGTGTCTCCATGGTAACCGTCACCAAGGAGCGCCGCGCGGTTGACAGCGATGTCAGGACTCTGACCGGCGGCAGTACCTCTGCTGCGGCTGGGAAAAGGAGCCCCACCCTGTTCCTCCTGACGGGCTACAAGCCGCCGCTCCCCCCTCTTCCTGCCGGGCCCAAAGTGGCGCCCAAAGCGGCCGAGGTAGAGGACGGAGATGACCCGCCAGTCGTGGCCGAGCTTCCTCCTAAGCCCCTCCCTCAGACCATGTTGCCGAGGAACATGACGGCCAACGCCCTGAGGCCTCCGCTCGGCGCCGCCCAGGTGGCTCCGCCTCCCAGACAGCTGGTGGATGTGGACGAGTGCAGGTACGACTACTTCCTGTTGTTGGAATTTGTGTTTATATTTCAAAAATAATCTCAGTCTGTTTATGTTAAGTATTGAAAAGCTGAAAAACATCAAAGACATTTAGAAATACATTTATAGGAAGTCAATTATCAGATTTTTTCAAAATACCATGAGCAAAGAAAGACAGAAACGTTTGTGGTTTTTTGTTTTATTTTATTTCCTCAGATGGACTTTAGTGAAGTAAATTGTATGTATATAGTTTAATATTACAAATATGCCTCAATAGGCTTTACGATCTGTAAATAATATGACACCCTTTATTATTAGACTATGGATTCAGATAATCCAAAATAAACCTTTTACATTATAGAAATGGAGGAAACATTAGGACGAGCCCCTGACGAGAGATCCCTCTCCAAACACACCTGGGATAGATGCTGTGTGTGCAGATAACCAGTCAAATAACAATTCAAATAATCAGGATGTGTAATAAATACTAGAGTATCCTCTGGTAGCAACACTTTTGACATACAATACAAAACCTATTCTAATTCATCTGCTCCCTTAAGAAAAACTATTAAAGAAAATAGATTTAGGTTTGCTGTACACTAGCTGAGATGTTCCTTCCATAGGCCAACATTTTAACTACATCTGTGTAATGTGTTGATGATCACACCAGAACAAGAAGGAGAGGCACATCATGATTCTCTCCTCCTGCAACAGCTCTGATCTCCATCTCACTGGAGATTATATTTTTGCACTGAGAGGCGTCTGGCTGTTGCTAGGCAACATGTAATCAGCTCTAAATCAGTTGTATGCAGGCGAGCCACACACACACACGCATGCACGCACGCGCGCGCGCACACACACACACTCTCAGCAGCAGCTCATTCAGCACCACCCGTAGTAACAGTAAACAGATTTGAATATGACATAAGCTCCTCACTTGTGTTCGTCTCAATGCGATGTTTCCTTAATGCCGTCTGTAAGATGACATCATCTGTGTTCCGGTGTTGATTGTTCAGTTGGAAATGCCTGACCTTTCTTCCTGCACAGAAATTGCCATGGTGATGTGAGCAGGAAACAGAATTACAGAAATGCATATTAAAGTCATCGCAAATTCAAGATTTTAAAATTAATAAAAAAACAGACAAATTCTTTAAAAAATGTTATAAAAATTATAATTAAATACTATAAATGAACAATTGTGAATTTAATTAGGTTAAAGATTTTAATGCAAATTTATGTCACAACTTGTGCCAAATTCAGACCGACTTCCCCTCTGCTTGTTCACTCAGAAAAGCTGAGACCCTAGAAGCTGCCAGGGCTGTTGTTTACCCACATAAGACATACAAAGTTGATACTATTGCACCGGACTGAGGGTTATATTATATCGGATATTGCTGTCTGTTTAAAGAAGCTAAAGTAGGCTCTTCTTTCCCTAGCCAA
>NW_011350124.1:0-2073 GCF_000735185.1 Notothenia coriiceps
GGTGTGTGTGTGTGTGTGTGTGTGTGTGTGTGTGTGTGTGTGTGTGTGTGTGTGTGTGTGTGTGTGTGTGTGTGTGGGCTGCCGTGTGTGTTCTGTCTCGGCACACAGCAGACTCTGGGCTTTCTCTTTCATTACTTCTCAGACGGATCCCAAAGTTGACTCTGACTGTGAGCCGACAGAGGAGCAGGTCAAAGGTCAGACAGACAATTATCTGAGGACCAAGCGATGATGAAAAATATGATATATAAATAAAGATTATTGGAGAAACAATTAGAAAGCTTACTGATAAAGTTATGGAAGCCAATTGACGCCACTGTCATGAAAAATGAAGATTCTGTGAGTTGTTATAATTGATAAACTTTCCCAAAAATATTTAATATATTAAAATGATGACCTAGTATCTTAAAGTAATGGCTTGGTATCTTAAGTAGAGTATAATTATGTTTTTTTTTGTTTATTCTTGGTATTATTATTATTATTATTTTATTTGTATTATTTTTGCTTAGACTTCACAAAAAATGTATTATTACGTTTAAAACTTGTTTGGTTATTGATAACAAATATAAAATAATCTAAATAACATATTCTAATGTGTGCAAAGAAATCAGAGCAAAACGAACTTTTATTAAACACTATTTATTATAATGTAATTGCTATTTAACAGCAGTTAATAATGGTTGACTAATTGGTAATTATTCATCAATGTATTCATGGGGGTCATTATAATAATAATACAAATACAATTAATGATAACAATAATTATTATCATTATAACAATTAATACAATCATATGTTTTAATAATAATAAAAATACTGATAATTATTTGTAATTATTATAATATTACTTATTATTATTATTATCATTATTATTATTAGAGACAAGCTGAATAAAAAGGTGGTGTAAGGACACTGCAGACTCACTAATCAGCAGCAGTGGAAACATTATAATTATATATATATACATATAAATATATTTATATGTATATATATATATATATACATATAAATATATTTATATATATATATTCTATGTATATACGAACACTGACTGCCTGCATGTTTCTCACACAGCTCCTGCATTATCATATCCTATACAAATCCATGCCATAGCCACATTACAGAACACACAGTTACCATTACGCTCCTAACACAGAGATAACATCATGGAGCACTAAGTGCCTCAAAGTCATCATAATATTCATATTAAAACGTGAGAATACACATATCAAAAGGTGCCATAAGGTCACTCACTGCAGGAATGTCGTGAATATTAAAGTGAGTATAAGAAACACTGCATCATGACACTAAATAATAACATTAGAAGTATTACCATAAAACACACACACACTATTATTATGAGCTTATTATAGAGGACTGTCAACAAATGTGAAACAACGGAAGCATGACTGACACATTGAGTGAACATTAAAGGGAAACGGTAGAGGTGAGAGGAGATAAAACGCAATAAAATGCGCAGAAATAACCATATAAAGCGCGTTATTACGCACAAGGGTAATGATAAAGGAAATACATACTGGTTTATGGCGAAGATGGAGATCTCTTCTTCCTCTCCTCTTCCTCTCACGTCGGAAAGTCTGCAGCCTCTCTCTCGCTTCTTCTTCTCTCTCTCTTTTGTCGCCGTGCCTTCACTGAGGAGGAGGAGGTGGATGAGGAGGAGGAGGAGGAGGAGGAGGAAGAGGAGGGAGGGGGGGGAGACCCAGACAGACAGACAGGAGGGAGAGAGAGAGGATGATGATGGTGGGCGATGATGAAGAAGGTAGAGGGAGAATCAGACACTGCAGCAGCGCGAGGAGAAGAGGAAGAGCGCGAGAAGCGGCGGGTTTCTCTCTTTCCTCCGCTCTTTCCTTTTTCTTTATCTCTCGGGGGCGCGCACGTAAATCCAGCAGCGACGTGCCCGATAGAGAGCAGCGGGAGCGCGTATGCAGGCTCTCCAAGGATGGCAATGAACGTGTGTGTGTGTGTGTGTGTGTGTGTGTGTGTGTGTGTGTGTGTGTGTGTGTGTGTGTGTGTGTGTGTGTGTGTGTGTGTGTGTGTGTGTGTGTGTGTGTGTAT
>NW_011350125.1:0-2775 GCF_000735185.1 Notothenia coriiceps
GTGTGTGTGTGTGCGCGCGCGCGCGCGCGTGCGTGCGTGCGTGCGTGCGTGCGTGTGTGTGTAGTTTGTGAGTAGCAGCAGTGTATTATGGGAGTAAGGTGAAAAGCAGGGAAGCTACCCAGGATCTGTCACTGAGTGATAGTAAACCTCCACCTTGTGCTGTAAAACCGCTCTGTGGCCTTGCTTATGAAAATAAACCCCCTATTAACTGATTGAGCCGATACAAAACATTGGTAGTTTGTTTGTAGCCTTTATTTAACTAGAGGCCTGTACTACGAAGCCGGATTTTTGCTTAGCGAGCTAACTTCAGGGAAAACTCTGAGTTTCCGGTCCTACGATGCTGGTTAACTTCTTAGCGGGCTAGATCTCCATGGTAACTTATGCTGAACGGCTAGCCTGCTCCGGAGCAGGATAGGTTCCAGGATAAGAGATCAACTCAGTAAAAGCACCGCCTGCAGACCAATCAGAGCTCAGTGTGCGGAGTTTAAAGCGATCAATTCATATTACAGGAGAAAGGAAATACAGTTTCCGTTGCAGGAAAGACGGCCGGCAAAAATCAACTGACTGTGTGAACGTGAAAATAAATAGAATATCACCTCCCATCTTCAGAGCAATCTGACTAATATAACATTAGCGTTAAGAAAGCTTACTTAAATATCTGCCACAACATAAGTAACCGGATCAAAGTAACATTACGTACAGTCCGCGGCACTGTGAGTGCAGACGTGTGTCCCATTATCATTCATATCACATCATAATGTATAATATATTTCCTTATCTGAGTCAGCTTCTTGAGCCGTATCTGGCCGTGTAACACTTACAGTGTCACGTACTGTATGCAGAAGTATTATTTGAAGCAACACATTAAGTTAAAGTGTTTAAGTCATGGAAGTTTAAAGTTTAACTTCTTCATATTTTGTCTAATATTATAGTTTTCTTTTCATTCAGTAAGTATGACGCTGCGCTGTCAGTACGCTTGTCCATGTTTGTGATTGGTCCAATGTTGCTAACCCTGCCACTTTCCTTTCATGTGAACGCGCACTCAGCCGGACAGAGAAACCCTGGCTTGAGTTACCGAGTTAATAACCAGCGTCGTAGGACTGCTTAGCGAGATCGGGTTTATTTTGGGTTAGTTAAGCCAGATAACTCAAACATATCCAGGGTATGTTGAACTGGATTCGTAGTACAGGCCTCAGATCTATTGTTGATGTTTTTTAGCTGAGACTGAAAAACAAAATTTCCCTGAAGGAATCCTTGAGGTGTCTCATTTGTCTTTTCTTGTTTACTGCTCTGAGAGGATCCTTCCCTCCTCAAATTACTCCCCCAGATCTCTGGAGAGATTTCATGTAATGCCTAACATCATGAGTCATTTCCATGTGTTAAAAGTTGTATATTTTCTTTCAGTCAAGCTATTTTATGTGCAATTAGTTACATATTGGGTTGGTGAAGCACCTGGAGATGCCTCAGTTTTTTTCTTTAAATCTGGATTCCCTGTGTTATTTGGAAACTGTGTTTGCTCATTTGCCTGATCTGTATCACTTAGTAACATGCAATTCTGTCTTCAAATGGGTTTTGTTTCTGTCATGAATACAGTAAGAGAAGTGACCTATTGTATCCCTCTTTTTTCTCAAGCAAACCATGGTTTATTTTAGTATCTTACTTGCTCAGAGTACTGTAATTGAGTGTCACGTTGCATTATGATCCCACACAGCCCCGATAAGTATTAATGCAGATGGTAGATCCATGACTGCATATACAGTAGTGTGCTGCTATATACAATCTCTTTCCTCTACACAATCAACATGTGTTTTTATTTAATTGTCATATAAAGTGTTTTGACATCACTGTGCAGCTTTAGATTAAATGCAGGCCTGTTTGTGGTTCAGGATACCAACATGAAAAGACTGAACCAGATAGAAATGACTCACAGGGATGAAAAGCTTTCAAAACATTTTTATTTCAGGCTCAAACACAGCTACTGTGAGTGTTAAACAACAACAAATGGACCACTAACACAGTATCTTAAAGGTCACATGTCATGCTTTTCCGGTTATTACCCGTCCCCTTGTGTGTTATGAAGGTTTTTCTGCATGTAAACGGTGTGCAGAGTCAAAACTCTCAAAGTACACCCTGTAACGAGTAAAACTCTAAAACAGAAAATACCTCCCCAAAACGCCTCGTTGGTGAAACGTCATCATGACGTCATCATCCATTTGATTCTTCCGGGTACGTGCTTACGAAAGCACGTACCCGGAACTAAATGGGCCAATCCGTGGAGGCCGTTACGTCCGCGGAGCCGTTACGTTAAGCCCCCGCTGATTGGTCCAAATTGACCAATCCACACACACACACTCAGTGCAGGCAGCCCTGCTGATCTCTCCTCCCTGGCTGCAGGCTGCTAACAGACAGTTGGGATCGCTGCGAAATTCTCTCTGCAGACCCATTCTCACAGCGTTTATCAATCTATAAACCTTTTTCTTACTCAATATCAAGCCACACTTATTGTTTTTATTTCGGCTGTGACTTTGTGTGTGTTCAGGTTGAGTTTGGCTGTGTTTGGCTGTGTATCGCTAAACAAGGAAATCACGGAGGGTCGGGGGGGGGGAGGAGCTGCAGTGAGCCGTTTAGTGGAGAAAGTGAATACTGCTGAATACACGTACTTTACAGAGATGCTGTATGCGAAACCAATGTGAGTTTGGAAAATTGCACAGTATTTTTCTATTTTAGTATACCTCAACAATGGAATTATGATCAGTGGAAATGGCCATGACATGT
>NW_011350126.1:0-2722 GCF_000735185.1 Notothenia coriiceps
CACAACACATCAGCCCCATTGAACAGCCTATCATGCCAGCCTATACAACACATGAGGAGCAGAGTTTTACTCTGTGTGTTGTAACTTGCATATATATTTATTCCACTTGACGCACACACAGGCATGGCGTAATCTCCACTGGGGACAGGGGGGACACTGTCCCCCGTCACTTTTCGAAATCCCGTTTGTGTCCTCCCACTTTACAAATATGTTTATTATTATTTTTTAACGCAACCCGTCATCGCCAAGGAGGAGCACACAGCCTCTGTGAGCGAGCGAGAGAGCTAGGGAGAGAGAGAGAGAGAGAGAGAGAGAGAGAGAGAGAGAGAGAGAGAGAAAGAGAGAGAGAGAGAGCTAGGGAGAGCACACTTTTATCTATTTAATATAGACAAAGTAAGAAGTCATTCCAGTGTGTACTATAGGACAGTACAAAAAATAGTTTAAAAGGGGAGTGATTAGTAAAATATGCATAAATAAAAAGAAAGAATGCTAATTAGGTAACATAAGATAAGAATAAACCAGTTTAAATGATTTGTTATTGGTTGTGATAATATTCTAAAGATGATTGGAGTATTGAAAAGTATACAGCTCCCTTTAGTATGAGTGTTGAGAGCTGTATCCATAAATTCATTTTGTACTCAAAGTGCAGCAGATTGGTGCATTTCACTTCAACATTAAAAAAAATATATATGCTTTTGTGCAATTTTGAGGTTGACAAAATACAAGTTGAATACAAAGAATTTAAAATGATAATGTACATCCAGTTGAAAATGAAACAGCTTTTCGAGGAGCACAAGACTTATTTAAACATTTTGTTTTTCCTCTGCTGACCTTTGTTGGATCAAATTGGGAGCTCACTGGATCCATTAATGTCCGTAGAGTGAATCATTAATGCCAGATATTAGCAGACCAAGTTCAGACATCACGGCTATAAAGAACATTGGTGTTTTTACACTGCCTGCTATATTGTCATATTATAATCATGATGATGCTGGTGCTTTGGTGAAGTTAGACTGCGTAAAAGACCTATATGTTGTATAAAACACATAAACAAAACAGGGACGAGACAGAGAGAGAGAGACACTGAGACACCAAATTGCTTAATTGGAGTCACTGCTTCTATATTATGGGCAAACCCTTTTTACGTTAGTCAGACCAACTTTTCCTCGCAGAGACTGCTCTTCCACCCTCCCGACTGGCCAGAGCTCTGAGAAATACCAAATTGAGGTAAGCTGATTTTCTCTTAGAAATACATTTGAATAAATACAGATGATGGATTTATAATGATGTACTCACACGTGAATCAGTTTGATAAGTCTGACACTTCTGAAGTCATGTGGTTTTGGTGCTTCAGATGTAAAAAAATCTAAAACATATTAATTTACATTAAAAAAACTAACTTTTTGTCACTTTTTTGTCACAATTTCGGGGGAGATATCTTGAGAGTATTTAAAAAATGAATTAATAATACAAATCCTTACACACAAAAAGTCAAGAATACAAGTGATACATTTAAACATGCTATATTTATAATTATAAACAGGTCTTAAACATCAAATGGATTAGTTATTTTATTGAAGAAAATGTTTTTCATTAAGATATAAAAGAAAAAGATAGAAATTGATATTCAGTAGTATCAAAACAGTTCTCAGTTAACTCCCGTTCATCCACATTTCTTCATTCTGATCAGATTTATTTTGTTTCCCGAGGCATTGTGTGTTGTTTCTGGAAATAAAAGTTTTTTTTAAAGCTTTTCTTTTGTTAATTTTCAATGTTTTAAACCGAACAAATGTAATGCAATTTTCGGTACCGATATTGCTTTGGGACAATGACATAAAATCTGTCTCTGCAAATTAAATTGAAAATAATCTGCAAGGTCTAACACGACTGGGATTACATGAGAAAATCAATTAAATTGTCTTTTAGAGTAGAAAAATACATCTTTTGAATTCTTTTAGCTTTAACATTTTTTACCTGATTTGAAAAAAACGATTTTAATGTCCATGAAATCTGGTCTGATTTTATGGACCAAGCATCCCTGCCTTAACCCCAACCCTTGGAAAATATATATTATGTCATACTTTGAAATACTGGCAGCATTGCTTGTAACTAGTAAATGAACTATTGGAATCACAAGACCACTATCCTTGCTGAGCCTGAATCCATCCTCAGATAGAAAACAGACTGCATTGTGTGGAGGAATTACACTGATGAGACAAATCAGGAGAAATCTAATTTTCTAATACAGGAAGGGACGCATTCCCTTGACAACCAGCAACTAATAATACCTTAGTTTTATACGGACAATTAGTGACTAAATGCTTTCGCGTGAGAGCAGATAGGATTCCCTATCAGTTATTTCTCTGGTCTGATTCCAGAGGGTATTGTTTAATGGAAAACTAAAATCTGGATGCGTTCCATGCATGTTTACTATTTACACACAAAGAGACCTGTGTTTCGATTCAGTGCCTTACCAACATTCTCATCATTCAATTAGTGGTTCCTCTAATGTAAGAAAGGTTGGACATCATGTGGAGGAAATGTAATGGGAATGAGAAGGGGCACATGCCAGATTGTGTGTGCGTATTTATTGTCAGTAGACTGAATGACGCTGTATGCAGGCAAAGGAATGCTCTGGGCTATATGCTAATTTCTGCATGCTAACGACAATGTTAGCATGCTGCCATTAGCAGATAAGATGTTCACCATCTTAGTTAGGCCT
>NW_011350127.1:0-2087 GCF_000735185.1 Notothenia coriiceps
CAGACTTTGTTGATTTACCAACAGTTGATTTAAAAAATCTAATACATTTCAGTCCAACTCTCTCAATAACCTTGGCCAAAACAATAAACAGTTCAACATAAAGTGCCAGTTGCACCAACAACGTAATAAATAGTTCAACATAAAGTGTACCATTTAAAATAAAATAAAAAAGTGCCAGTGATTGACCTCAATCCCTCCTATTCTTCCAATATCCTGATGAAAAATAAAATCTCTCTGTTGCATAGGCCACTGTTTGATCAACGCGAATTGGGTGTGGGTCCTTGTACTCCGAGTCGGGCTAACGTCCACGCTAGCTTCCACGCTAGCTGCTATATGTTTTGCATTGAGGTGATACTTGAGGCTTGATGTGCTGCGGTGATACGCAAATTCCTTTTTGCATAATTTGCAAACAACCGTGCTCTTATTGACGCTTCCATCCGTCCGTTTTTTAAAACAAAATGTCCCATCCACGGGGCCAACCAAAGCGGTCTCATCAGCTTCTTCGTTCATGTTTGACTATTGTTCACTGTGGTTTGTTGTTGTCTGAAGTCATGAACGTTAGTTGGTGCTCCTGTATAATCGGTACCCCTGAAACTCATCCAGTGAGAAACGTTCCGCGGTGCAAAAATAAGTGCGATTAAAATGCGTTCATTTTTTTTTTTTTTACTTTTTTTCTTAGCGGATCAATAAAACAAATGCTTGTTGTCCACAACTAACGTTAAATAGACCGGACTTCTTTCTGCATATTGATCGTCCATAGCAACGGTCTATTAGCGAAAAATAGCAGAGCTCTGGGATATCCAAATTGACCAATGAGAATCGGGTATTTCACTAAGCCGTGTGATAAAACCAAATAGACAAAATGTCTGAATGAGAACAAGTTAAATACAGGAGCCACCCTCAGATTCGGTTCCTGCAGAACAACTTGATGAAACTGATTCCTGAAGCACAAACATCTCTGAATGTGTCGTGGTTTCATTTGGAGGCGTCTGTCCTCAGAGTGAACCGTCACCTCTGCTCACAGATATCACATCGCTGCCATCTTCCTCCTTCATCTTCATCAGAGAGAACGCTCCTGATAATAGGCTCCTGCAGGGAAAGCATCTCTGATTACAATCCCTTAACAAACAGGTAAACATTTAACCAGATTAACAGATCACATGAGAGGAGACGAGTACTTAAACCTGAAGACATGAACGTGTTTGACATCGTGTTTCAAATCCCTGACTATGATTCACACTCAGACATGGGGGGAAAAGTAGACCAGTACTTTTTACTTTGACTTTACTTGGTATTTTTATCCTTCATTTCATTGGTTTAAAAAATAAATAAATGTATTTCTACTATTGCTGTTAAAAGAAAATATGAAAAAATGTATTTTAATTGTGTAAAAAGTAACTTCAAGTGTCAAATTAATGTTTCGCAAAAAGGTCAAATATTTCCCTCTGAGTAAAGTAGAAGTATAAAGTGTAAATACTCAACTAAAGTACAAGTACCTCATAAGGACAGTACAGTGTACATGTACTTGGATACAGGTAAGTACTGGACATAGCTTAACTGAACTCACACACACACACATGCAAAAAATAAGTTTGAGAAGGACACACACTTCCTCCTTTAGTGTGACACTTCTCCCCACAGCCCTGGTATTAAATGTGTCAGGAGATATATTGGATAATGTGTGATAAAGGAATAAATAACACACAGAAGCTTCAGCGTGACAAACTGTGCTGTTCCCGATCCATTCTGCCATCATAACGTGTCACGAGCGACTCATTCAAAGTATCTGAGAGTTTGATTAAGTCACAGCTGCTCAGCTCGATGCTCCTCCGCTTTAATGTCCGGCTATTAATCAGCCTATTGTGGATGTAAGTGTGTGTGTGTGTGTTTGGAGGTAAGGGGTCAAGAGTCAAGGGAATTGAAGCCGATGTTCAGGGAAACACAAAGCTCAAGATCAAGCGTCGCTCGTCCCTCAGATGGGCTTGTTGTAATCCCAACGACATCAAAAACCTCAATGCATCCATCCATTTATCAAACACACACACACACACACACACACACACACACACACACACACACACACACTC
>NW_011350128.1:0-3081 GCF_000735185.1 Notothenia coriiceps
GACGTGTTTATGATGCGCCAGCGGACGTCATTGTGTGCGTCTGCTGCTAGTGGGGAAACTATGGAAACTACAGTGTTCTATACCGCGGACTACAACATGGATGTTAAATAAGAACGAGGGACTACTGTAAACTCATCTAGAGACTCTGCCGTGCTCTGATGCTGTTGCTTTATGCTTTATGAACGTGGACAACAGAGAAACATATTCTTCATGACCAAAGTTGTAATTTAAATAAAAAAGGAAAGTGACATTTATGCTCGTCACCCTCTCCCTCCGGTCCACATTAATACAAATGATCCCAATACGTATGATTGTATGAAAAGATCTTAAAATCAATACAAACGTATTTATTATAAACGTTAGTCTTTAACATCTATCACTGTGTATATCACCATTCAAACATCTTTTAAAAGTTGAACAAACCCCACACAGCTCAGTGAAATGTTGACTTTATTTGATCATTTCAGTAAAAACTAACGTTCATATTTCTCTTTTTGATTAATACTGATGAAGTATTATAATAAAAAAGAGAAATATGAACGTTAGTTTTTTTCATCAACGTTCAAAACAAAGCACTTTGACAACTTACCACATACGTTTTAAAATGCTTAATAAGCACCGTAACTTTCATGATATAACTTCTCCGTCATAATCGTTTGTTTCCGTGAACGGCCGACTGTTGTGTGACGGCAAATGCTGCGGCTGCAAGGCATTGTGGGGCAGCATTTTCTCCTCTCCTTTCGGTTAGGGAGGTCCAGTGGTTCCTAAGCTAAAGGAGGTTATAAAGGAAGTTTGAAACCTCCTTTCCTTTCATTCGGAAAAATTCGAACCGCACTTATTCTTGGCTGCCACTGAGGGACTTCCGGGTCATTTCACTCCGTTAGGAAGGTTCCTAAGCTAAATGGACTATTCGACTTCAGCCAGAGTTTACTCGACTTCAAGCCAAACTCTGAGACAGATCCAAGGGAGTTCAAGTATCATAATGTATATATTCCCCAAATATATCATGATAAGGCTCATTTATAAAGGCTCAGTCCTTCCTGCATGTCGTCTGTTCTATCACTTAACGGCAAGAAGCCCAGAGTAAGAAAGAGTTGCTGCTATTTTAACCGTTCATTCTGGCACGGTTTGAAAAAAAGAAAGCCAACATTATCTCTTGGGTTTTAAAGTATGCAAATGTTCATCTTCCCCATTCTGCAGCCATGTGAAGAAAGATCAGAGCAGCTCAGGCTGTACCTTCACGGTTCGTAAATGAACTCGTACTATAGGAAGTTAAGTCCTCATTTGCTTTTTCACGTGCTCTTCCTGACACACACCGACCACTCTGCAGGAATACTCTATTTACAATTACATTTTCCATTGGACACATTCATAAAATAAATAAATGGATCTTTTTTTGGTGCTTTTCATCAGTAAAACCAAGTCCTTTTTTTCGTATAAATGTATGTTTTAACTGATAAGGGAAGGTTTCAATACTCTACATTTAACATTTGTGAGAAAGTTGCATTTCTTCCAAAAAAACAAATAAATACATTTAAATATAAACAATAATTCATTAAATTCACTAAAAACTGCTGATTCAAAACGATTCTCATCACATAATATTGCATCCCCACTCTTACTTGCATAAAAATGTTTTTTTTTTAAAATCCTGTTATCTAATTTTTTAACTGCAAATACTTTCAAATGCTGTGTCTTTAGGTCTATATTTATTATTTAGTTCTAGAAACAAAAACAATGAATAATCGTCATAATATCTGTTCATTTCTGAATTTCTCAGTTTATCCGCATCACCCATGTTTTGAATTGATAGGTTATTCCAAAGTTTGGGGATGTCTTAATTATTTGTCCATCAATCAATGTTTATTTATATAGCCCAATATCACAAATGTTACATTCGTCTCAGTGGACTTCACAGTTTGTACAGAATATCAGTATGACAATACGACACCCTCTGTCCTTAGACCCTCTGTCCTTAGAGCCTCTGTCCTTAGACCCTCACATCATACAAGGAAAAACTTCCAGAGAAAACCCACAGTTTAAAGGGGAACATGGGAGAAACCTCAGGGAGAGCAACAGAGGAGGGATCCCTCTCCCAGGACGGACAGACGTGCAATAGATGCCGTGTGTAAATCAAAGAGATAATACATTTACAACATAGGTAGACCAAATGTTTGGAAATGCATGTATCTATAATAAGAAGATTAATCCACGAGGATGTCAACAAGAAGAAGTATGATGAGAGTCAGGCAGGACCGCAGAGACCGGTTCAGCCACGACTCGAAGAAGTCTCAACGGATGCTAATAAGTATCCATAAAAAGTCAGTGGTTTGAATTAAAGCCATAAAAGGCCTTTAAGGTGAAGAAACAACATTACTCTTCTTTTATGAAAACATAGCTTCCAGATTCATCATTATGCCTCGACTGTCTTCTTCCAGTGAGCGGCCATTCATCATCAGAAACACTAACGCTGATGAGATTCACAGGTTTAAAGAAAAACACCAAGAATTCCTAGAAATGATGCCAGTGATAAGTACAAACACTGCTGTGGTGGGAAAAGTGTCACTGTTCCTAGTAAAAAAAAAAGTCAGAATTATCAGAAAAAGACAGAATTGTGAAAAAAAGTGAGAACTAAAAAACTCTGAATTCTAGAAAAAAATTTAAGATTTCAAAACAATATCAAAACTCTGCAAATAGTCAGATTTGTCAGAGAAATGGGGGGGTAGATTGAATAAAAAACATTTTTAAGATTTAAAAAAAAAAATCGGAATTCGGAGAAAAAACAGAACAAAAAAAAATACCTCATAATTCTGAGAACAAATTTTGATTTCCAAAAAAGATATCTGTGTTCTGAGAAAAAAAATCTGAATTATCAGAAAAATACAGAATTGTAAAAAAAAAAGTGAGAACTCAAAAAAAGAAAAAAATTCAAAAGTGTCAGATTTCTAAGAAAAAGTCTGGAATCTAGATAGAATGACAAACTCATCATTCTGTGAAAAAAATGTAGATTTAAAAAAAAAATCGGACTTCTGAGAAAAGACAGAATAAAAAAAATCTGATTCAAGAACATTGAGAATTTTT
>NW_011350129.1:0-3225 GCF_000735185.1 Notothenia coriiceps
CCTTGCACTTCGCCAGGAGAGGTCGCTGTAACTGAAGCTTCGAGAAATTAACCTCTTCCACACAATTGTCCAAGTGGTTCGATGCTTTATTCAAAGCTTCATTTTGCCATCACTAGCAAGCAAGCACACACACACACACACACACACACACACACACACACACACACACACACACACACACACACACACACACACACACACACACACACACACACACACACACCGGTAGCCTCGTAAAGAGAAAACATTTCAAGGTAAACAAATCAAACACACCTCTGCGTGTTGAGAGCAAACAGCAAATAGAAGAAATGTGACGTAGCTCCGAGGTGCCGGCCGAGCCTGCAGGCCTGTTGACGATGTGTCATTTGAGCCATCATTCCCTACTTTAAGGTCGGTATGTTTAGGAGCGAGTAGCAACATATGCCCACACTACAGATCTGTTTGAGATGGCCGTACAGTTCAGCGTGGGCTTTGTCGTCTCCTGTAAGGGAAGGTCAGTTTCTGTGGTTGATGTCACGAGCACTGCAGGGAGTCTGTGCCCTCTCCTTTCGTTTGGAGTGAAATGTTAAGATGGTACTGACCACATTTTAAATTCAAAATGGCAACGGAAACATGGCCAAGAGTTGCTCTTAAATTCCCCAATAGCCGACTTCCTGTTGGGTTTACGACATGTCTCACTATGCTATATCATCCAAATGGGAAACGTCTAGGTGAGACCTGAGCGAGGGGGTAAGGGGGCGCGAGAAACAAACCCCTTAAACGTTAAGGCCTTCGAAACAGAGATTTCTCTTTAGGGAACAATATCTTTGTGTCATAGTTTGAAGGATGTGTTCCTCTACATCACTGAGACTATCAGCCTATGAACTGCATCAGAAGAGTTACCTGGTTATTGAACCTGGGAATGATCTCTAGATTTTTAACAACACAATGAGAAGACATTAAAAAGAGTCTTTCCTGTCAGAGTTTGTTTACTTCAAGGCAGTCCTCAGCTCCGGTCCAGATGTAACTCATGACCTGATGCTACAGGAGGAGCTAGCACCAGGGGATTCAGCTTCAGTGCAGCGTGCTGTGAAGTGCGAATGAGGCTCAGTTTGAACTCTGAGCTACTTGTTATTCCTCCGGCTGCAAACTATCCCCACTGTTTTTACTGCAGCTGAGCAAAGACCAAATGTGATCGTTAGGATTTTATAAAACCGTGTCCTTGGCGCAGCAGCGTATAGGAGCATGCAGGTTTTATTAAACACAGTAAATGAACCTCAAAGCCAGCAGCCGGAAAACTCCCAGCACTGAAGAGCGGAAAATGCACACGGCTGTAAAGTCTCCGGTCAAAACAACAAAGCTGGCTTCGAACACGACCGTTAGCATCCGGCTGGCGTTCAGGATCATGAGCTGAGTTAGTCGTCTCATAACTGTCAGTGTGGGCCGTTAGCTAGCTAGCTTACAGCAGATCTGCAGTGACATCAGAAGGAGTCATGTGACCACATTGATACTAAGCTTTACTCGTTGTGTTTGAGCTTCTTCAGCGTTTGGTTTCTGCAGCTCTTAGTAAACGCTGCATGTCTCCTCAAGCTGCTGAATGTTCTCTAAACGCTGCATGTCTCCTCAAGCTGCTGAATGTTCTCTAAATGCTGCGTGTGTTGTTGATGGAGATGTTTCTTCATGTGGAACCTTTGGGTTTTTATATCTGCATCCTTTCTGAAGCTGTTTCTCCTGATGGAGGAGTTTGCAGCTGTCGGCCTCCGTAACAATGGCCATCGTTGCCTCACTACAACAGGTGGAATTGACAAATTATTTCTGCTACATTTCTCAGCGCTTGTGTTTTGTCCACATCTCTCTCGTCACATCTCATACAGCGCACTAAGGTTCACAGGTTCATGTTTCTGCAGATATGTATCACCTGACTCTTTATGTTGGAGCTCCCTGGTATTTTAAATACGACTAACACCACATCATGCATTTTGACTCACAGTGTCTGCTTCTCGTATCTCATTAAAAACTCTTTAATTTGAAAGTCACGCAACAAAGGGCGAAATCTAACCCGTGACATTGCGGTTATCCGGCGTATGTTATCACCCGCTTTACAGACGTGAGGAAAAACAAACTGTCACTCAGACTTCCGCCGGTTAATGCTTTGTGGACGCTGCATTCAGATGTCTGTTTCCTGGATGTGACTCTGAGCACCGTGGGGCGGACGTTAAACAAACAGACTTTACTCGAGTTCACAAAAGGTGACTGATTTGATGATGTCCGTTAGTTTGGACCTCTTTCGTCTTTGGTTTGTCCCGCAGCCTTTCGTCCAGACGTGGCTGATAACAAAAGGCTGATTTCACTGTTGACCTTTCCTCCTGTGAGGAGAAAATCTGACAAAACAAATCCATAAAATACAAATGTGTGAAAAATCGATTTCAAAAATAACATTTACTCTGAGTCTCCTCTGGCGCTCGATAGCTGCCAACGAGAGAGCGTCCCACAGGCATTTACTACTTCTCTGTTTTCCTTATTATCAACAATCCCATAAAACCTCCAACACCAACAAAGTGTTGAACCCATTGTTTCCTACTGGAGACATCCATTTAAAAAACACAGATCTATAGTTTCATGCTAAAAGAAGATTCAGTCAACAGCTTTATCAATCAAACAGGAGAAAGTGTTACATTTCTTTGGGACTATTTTCAGCGGCGAATTAATCAAGTTACTCTCCTTTGAAGTATTTTCCTAAAAAATGACTTTTCTTCTATCAAACATGCATTTTATATCCGGAAAAAAAAGTCAGATTGTAGAGAAGTCTATGAGGAAATGTTCCTACTTCTCTCTCTCTTTATTAACTCAGATTGTAGAGAAGTCTATGAGGAAATGTTCCTACTTCTCTCTCTCTTTATTACCTCAGATTGTAGAGAAGTCTATGAGGAAATGTTCCTACTTCTCTCTTTATTACCTCAGATTGTATAGAAGTCTATGAGGAAATGTTCCTACTTCTCTCTCTCTTTATTACCTCAGATTGTATAGAAGTCTATGAGGAAATGTTCCTACTTCTCTCTCTCTTTATTACCTCAGATTGTAGAGAAGTCTATGAGGAAATGTTCCTACTTCTCTCTCTCTTTATTACCTCAGATTGTATAGAAGTCTATGAGGAAATGTTCCTACTTCTCTCTCTCTTTATTACCTCAGATTGTATAGAAGTCTATGAGGAAATGTTCCTACTTCTCTCTCTCTTTATTACCTCAG
>NW_011350130.1:0-11071 GCF_000735185.1 Notothenia coriiceps
GACTAAAAGCTTTAGGAATCCAAAGTACAACATATAAGTACCCTGTATCAAGATTGATGCAAAACAAGTGACATTTGACCTTTTTTAGAGAGGTTTAGCAAAAACAAAACTTCACCTCTGAGGTGATTTGGATGGAAATGGGAGTTTTACCGTTTCTCTGGAACCCATTGGTCGATTATGGTGATTGACATCCCTTTCTGACCGTTAGAGCCACTCACACACATACTAAAACAAAAAGGTGGGGGCTTTGCGCTCGCAGTTTTGCTCCAGAGTGAAGCTGTCTCTAGCTCTGACTTCTAGAAACGCAAACGCAGGTTTATTGCTTATGGATTATCAGAAATCATTTCAAAGGGACACAGACACATTGGATTAACCTATGGATTAACTTCAGTAGCGTTTTTTTATCATTTTAATGCCATTGAAGACCACTTTTGACCAGACTACGACACAGGTGAGCCCTGTTAGCGTTTTTAGCTAACTAGCGCCACATGTTTTGATGTCTGTTCTTGTTATTATCTCCGCAAGTTCGTATCATTGAGTGATAATGTCTGCACCCATTCTGTGTCATCTCACGATGTGACACGATGTGTTGGATGTGCAGCAAAGATGTGCTGCAAAGATAAATAATAAGGTTTTGAGAGTGAATTTCGGCCCTGGAGGGCCCTGGTACCGGGGTCTCTCGGGCTTAACAGGTTAAATGTTAAGAAGCCTTGAGACCGTGTTTCTTGCAAGATGTTGCGTCTGCCCCCGGGAGTCTCACAATAATAAGAGCGCTGTTAGGAGAGATGACGAGTGGCATTCACAGTGGCCAATCAGAGTGGCACTCAAACCGGATATGTCACACGGGATGAGGGTTCCCAACCAACCAGAATTGTTTAAACTAAGGAAGTAGTGTAATTAATATACCGATAGCAGCACTGTTTGTCCAGCGGCTTAACGGTATACCGATACCGTCCAATCGGGTACCGGTTCTGACTTAGTACCGGTTCTCGATACCCATCCCTAACCACAGGTATATTTCATTTCTGTGGGAAACACTGAACTAACATAAAGAGAGTTAATACAAAAAAAAAGAATACTGAATGCTTAATGCAGACCATGAATAATCAAAAAATAGTTTATTTCATTAATATCCTATGAATTATAATGACATCCTCACTAGAATAACATTCATGTTGTAAGCTTGTTAACACTCAATTTGGAATTGCATACTTATGTGAAATGATCCAACCTAGGTGTCATTTTGTAATGGTACATTTGAGAATTATTGCTACAAATGAAATTTGAGTTAGTAGCTAATGAAGAGCGGAGCAGAGTTGTACATCTTACCAATATAATATGAATCTGTGAGCAGGTGCTGGATTATATACTTATTTTCATTGCAATAACACCTCCCATTGGTTGTTGCCAGGTTCACTGTGAGTAGTCTTGAAAAACTTGGCTCTACACGTCCAAATTGGCCCGTCAAAATCAAACAGGCAGGTCTCTGCAGTGTGAGCATTTATTTTGCGAATATTATAAATTATTTTGGCGCACTAATATGAGCTCTGACTCCTGGAGTGCCAATAAACACAGATTGAGCTCCCACATCTCCAAAATCCTTTATGGAATCCCTTATCACTCCTTTTTCTCACAATTAGCAAAAAGCAGTGTACAAAACATTCAGGTAGCAGCTTCTACTTTACTTACTTGTTCCATTTACATCCTATGTATTGAAAATGTTGAGAAATCTCTTGGTTAAATCGGCTCTTGTGTGTTGTGCACTCTTAATATTTTGTGTTAAAAAGAGATACATTTGTGGAATTTTTCTAAAACTAAAAACTCAATGAGGTGAGTTGTCTTTGTCGGATTAATCCCATGCAAGCCACACCAAAGTGTTATCTCAGTCGGGTATATCACAGCCAACATTGAGTAGAGTTTGTCTGCACATCTGTGGCGCTAAAAGAAAACTCATTACCGGATCATCCTTCTTGCTGTACTTTCTCATAACTTGAGCCCGGTTGCGATGGGAATATGAGCCCTTTTGTGTGAGTGAGAGAGAAGATTTATGATAAGAATTAAAGGAAGCCGATGGGGGATTTGGCCAGCAATTGATTTTGCACAATTCAATTTTAAGCTTGTTGATTTATAACACGCTGTCCACATATCAATCCTGGGCCCTCTCCACGTGAGGTGTTCTCGCTGGGCTAGCTGCTGGTGAGCTAGATTAAAAAAAAAAATGTATGCAAGTCGTGTGTGAGAGGGTATCATGAAAGGCGGTGCAGGAGATAATTAGTCTCTATATGTTTGTGGGCTTGCATAAATCAAAAGCTCCTCGAGGATTTGCTTACAATACCTGATGGCATTTACTCGGCACCAGGAAGCCAACACAACACAACACATCCAGTGAACCCCCCCATCCCCCCTTTCTTCCTTCCCTTTCTTCTAGGGCAGATGCCTCTTCACGTCCCCTCCTTTCTGTAGATTTGGGAGTTTTCTTCAAGCTCTGCTCACATTTACTTTTATTTATTTGACCTTCCTGGAGTTGTTTTTTGCCAATTGTCCATCTCTCGCCCCCTCCTTTTCCAGACGGACACTGTTTAAGTGTGTGATGAACAGATTTCCAAAAGTTAGATAGCTCAAGCTTTGTGTATCTGTGCTATCCACTCTCTCGCTGATGGAGGAAGACTAAAAGCTATTTACTGGCAGAATAAGGGGTGGGGGTTTGAGGGGAGCATGGGGTTTTCTAAAAGCAGCCAGTGCTGCCGATTCTAAGGTATTTTGGTTGTGACGGTATGGATTCTTCTTACCGTTGTAAAAAAAAGCCATGTTATCCCACGGTTTGGTGGTTTCCCCGCACACTGTAGCAAGGTGGTCTCGATCAATCAATATCCATATGCTAATAATTCAACCACATACACAGAATAAATAAAATGCACTAAATGCCGATTCTGAAGTAATTTTTTCTTCTCCATTCATTTAACTGAGCCATGACAGAGCAGATTGTATGCAGGGCTAAAAGACAATGCAAGTGCACACACTCTATGGTCCCAATGGATCTGGAGATTTGCCTCTAGATGCAGCGAAGATCAGATATTTGTTTGTTCTTAAGAGTTGGGCCTTTTTGGCTTAATGTGCCACTTGGCAACTTTCATAGGAATGAACGTGGCCCCCGCCTCCAATACTATATCCAGTTCTCCTTATACATCCATGACCTGGCCCGTCCTGCTCTTTTTGGTCTTTATTTCCCTTTTCCTGCTGGTTTCTCTGTCACATTTCCATGGCTGCATTTCCTCCCTACTTTCGCCCACCACTTTCCCCAACAAGATCTCACTCTTACATTTTCTCCCTCTCTCTCTCCCCCATCCATCCCCCCAGCGCCTATTGTTCAGACCTTCTTCCCCTCTCAGTCAGAAAAGCCAAGCAGGCAGGCAGAGAATGAGATTTGTTTTCCTACCCACTCCACCCCGTATCACCTCTCCCTCCCCTAGCTCTTTTACTTGTTCATGACAGGTCCAGCACTCTATTGAAATAAATCATCTCCCAAGACAGATTCATGTGTGTATGTGTGTGCGTGAGCTAGTGAGACGGGTAAGGGCTCCCTCATGGTGATGATGTGTGTTTTGTTGTGAGCATGGCCCAAGGACTACCACCCTGCTCCTGCCTGCCTGCCTGCTTGCATGCGTGTGTGTGTGTGTGTGTGTGTGTGTGTGTATTATTAATGCCTCTGGTTGTGACCTGCCCACACTGTTATCAGCGTGATTTATGCTCTCCCCCTCCACACTTCGCTTTCATGTCCTCTTCCTGTTCATTTAGACGCTTTGCCTTATCCTCCACTCTTTGCCTTGGCTCTTTTTTGCTGGTTGATGTTTCTCATGATTGGTAGGCGTATGTGTGTGTTTTTCTGTGAGTGTGTAGAAATAAGCCATAGGCTTTACCTGCTGTCCTTGGTATAGGTGATGCAGCATTAGTGCCTAAACCAACTCTTCAATCATGTGGAGGCTTGTCCTATTGGCCCATTTTTATCTGGCATTAAATATTAAACGCGTACGATGATGCATGACACCCTGTCCGGATGCGGCAGGGCCATGTGGGTTTATCAGACTACAAGTCCAAATATACCCTCCCACTGTACGAGGGTAGCATTCTTTTCAAGATTCCATCAGATTCAGGTTCTTATTTTTCGTGTGCGACCTCTTCTCTTTCCAGTGTACATTTCTTGGCTGAGTTGAATACTAGCTGGCCTTTTGTATGCAATCAGAGATGAACAGGTGTTGAGGACTGCAGGTGGTGGAAACAACTCAACCTGTAACCAAATCCAGCCAGTGATAGTTACCTGTCCCAGAATGTCCACTTAACAAGGGCTTTTGGGTGGTTTCCTGGTTTTATACAAGAGCTTAGTAACCAGAGAAGCCTGCAGAACAGTGGCAGAAGATTTATTATGCAATTTAAAACAAATGTAGGGAGTGTAGATCATGAGTTAAATATAAAGCCATTGTGTGTAATTTCCCACTTTTCAAGGAGATAAAAGCTTTTTTGACATATTGGTGGAAACAGTCTCTAGGCTTCAGGCCTCAGTGGGCGGTTGACTGACATCTGGGGCGGCTGTTGCTAGGAGACACTGTCAATCCTGACGGGCTACTGACAGGAGCACATCATATCTCAGTAGCTTGTGACCGTATTTAACAAAATGCTTTGGAACTATAGTGATTTAGGAGGTCTGTCCTATACAGCATACTACATAAGGAGGCCCTGTTGTTGTATGAACGTTGGATTCTACTCAAATTTGGAAGTTAGCAAGCTGGGCTAAGTAGCTTCTCAAGATATACCCATAAATCAACCAGGACGATATATTGACTAATAGAATCGTATACTTGAATTTGTGCAAATGTGGGCCAATACGTTACAAGGATTTGTATCAAACCGGATTTCAGGTTAGTTAAAAACGTGGTCAACGTCAAGTATATTTTTGTTTGTTAGAGAATACAACTATGTATTGTTATTTGATTCTTTAAACTTCCAAAAAGCAACAGTATTGGCCTTAAGAAACCAGTATAACGGCTAAAGAAGCTTCTTTTTGAGAAGCGGTTTAGCCTAGCTTGCTAATGTTAGTGCTCTTCCCGTCCCAGCAGAAAATCGTTGCATACATTAGAACAGTTTTAAAGACCATTCAAGAATGCTGAATTTAATAAATGAAATATTTTTCTATCTGGATTTTTTTTCTCTTTCTCTGACAAGCAGCTGCAATTCTATTGAACACTATGCCGGCAGTGTTTTTTTAATTGTTTTTAATTTCAAAGATGTGGAGTAGGAGTTGCTTTATTATAGGTTTCCAGAGTGGAGGTGGTGATGGGCGGGCTGAGCCATGAAAGCATTAGCACAGATAAAGGCTGCACACAGGCTAAACACAAGCACTCTAACACTAGAGAAATCTAATTGTTTCCAATGGAGCAGTATTAATGTATCCCCTTGCATATCTAGTTCCTCTTTTTAAATCCATCACTTTTTCTTTGTGCCAAATATTTGCCTAGATCAAACTCTTTACATGTTTGTGATACCATAAAGAATGCATCATCTGTACTGTAATAAACATGGCGTCCAATGCACATATTAGAGTAGTGAAATGACTAGTAATATTGTGAACTGTTCATATTTTATTATCTTGGACTTCACTATGTTGTGATAGTATTTACAATGACCTGAAGACACTGTTAAGCTAAGTAATGTGTTGATTAAAGTCAATAAATGCATAGGTGTGATAACAAAATAATAATTAACTATATATTTTTAACCATTTTCTTAATCAATATAATTATTTTACAATACATTTCTGTAAAGGAAAATAGAGTGGTAATGTGTACTGGGAAATAAAGGCAATTTGTTCCTTTGCACATTTTTTCCCATTGGTATGAATTAAATACTTGAATGTACTGTGATCAAATATAATGTGGAAAAGAACAGAGAAAGGAACAAGAAAGTCTGCAGCAAGGCGTATTAAAAAAAAAACAAGTGGCTTGAAAAAATATCTCATACAAACTAGGGATCATCCGATATGTCTTTTTCAAGGCCGATACCGATTATTAGTAATCAAGGAGACCGATAACCGACATTTGGAACGGATATACATTTGCATTAAAATCAGAAAATCTTTGTGTCAAAAGGTAGAATACAGAACTTCTATGAAATGCCTTTTTATGTTTAATGAACTTTTCAACATCTTAAAACTGGTTTCCTCTCTGACCCGGAGTAAAGTAAATGAAGTAAAAAATAAAAACTACTAAAACTTGTTCTGAACTTCTGATATTTGAGTCTCACTCATTTAGTAGTCCCAATTCAGCAGCACCAGATTGTGGTGCAGAAAGCATAGTTGCTGCGAGGCTCCACTAGCAGCCGTCCCGGTCCCAGTCATCCCAGCGCGTCACAGTTTCTCCGCTGCGAGACGCTACCCCCCCTGTCCCTGTCCCTTTGTAACTGGGGAACTGATAGAATTGGATCATAAAATCGTGGTGTTTTTGCAACTTCAGCATAGGGGATTGGGATGTTTATTGAATTTCGGTTTTCAACTGATTTATCTTGGAAACACCGCTCAGCGCTGCTGCTTGCCTCTGTCTGTGTCTGCCTTCTTCGCACCTGCCTGTAATCTGAGAAGGTCCCGCCTCTCTGGCTGGCTGCAGCCCGTAAAATCTTCAGTGTTGATTGACACTTCAGTAATAACCAGATAGCGCTGTGGGCGGGAGATTGCTCGTGAACAGTGGTGACTGCAGCCAGAGAAACGGCCGCATCAGAGCCAAAGTCGTATCGGCAATTTGATTTTAAAAAAGCCGATACCGATAATCTGTAAAATGCGGAATATCGGCCTCGATAATCGGCCAGGCCCCTAATATAAACTAACCAAAACAGAAACTAATAAGCACAAATCAACATGACGAGCCGAGGCGCAATTGAAATAGATGACAAAAATCAAAAGATGATAAGATACAATATCAAGCCAAGCTCTGCACAATAAATACATTTGCCCCGGTTTATGAAATGAATAATTTTTTCTGAAACTGTTACTAAAGGAACCTTAAAGCCACCTTTCCTCTTCTCTTCATTGTGTTACAGTAGTTTGATACTTCAGTGACATTGCTCTTTCTGTTGTCGCAGGTGGTGCTGAAGATTATCAAGCACTACCAGGAAGAGGGCCAGGGCAGCGAGGTGGTGCAGGGCGTCCTGCTGGGCCTGGTGGTGGAGGACCGGCTGGAGATCACCAACTGCTTCCCCTTTCCCCAGCACACCGAGGATGATGCCGACTTTGATGAAGGTAAACAAGAGCAGTGTACCCTCTTTGTTTATTCTTTCAATCCTCTCCTGCAGCTGGAAAAATACACACAAACAAACATCACAACCTAGCTTGAAAGGAAAAAGCGTCGGCAGACAGTAAAACATGTCCTTAGAAGCTGAAGCGATGGGATCCATTGTTGGAATGGCTGATACATTTTAGGAGATGACCTAAAGAATGCTTCAGTGACATAAAGGCTTTAGTCTTATCTTGTTCACAAATAATAAAACCACAAAAGATTGATTTTATTGTAAAATTTTTTACTGAATTCCATCTTGAATAATAAACGTTAGTTTTTAATTAGCACTGAGTTTTGTCCACACTGAGTTGACATCAAATATCAGTGAAAATATTCAGTTGGAACATGTTTGAGACATTTTTATTTTGGTTGAGGAAACTCTTTTGTTGGTTTATTATTCCTTGATGGGTGAGCTGGAAAGTTAATTTTGTGTCAAACCCCTGGGGTTTACCATTCTGAGCCAATTGAA
Source organism: Notothenia coriiceps (assembly GCF_000735185.1). Taxonomy (NCBI): domain Eukaryota; kingdom Metazoa; phylum Chordata; class Actinopteri; order Perciformes; family Nototheniidae; genus Notothenia; species Notothenia coriiceps. The sequence goes on from NW_011350130.1 coordinate 7,789, forward strand.
TTAACGGCAAGCTTAAAGTAATAACTTTCTATTGACGTCAGGATCATATTAACAACTCCCTGAATGTTGGTGTGCGTAAGGAGTTCCTCTGCACGACATTAAGGACAATGCTGACTTTTAACTAAGCTAACTAGGCGCTGGGTGTCCTACACTGTCAGGGCCAGGGTTGATGTGTGAGGGCAGTGGTGTGGGGATGGAAGGGCTGCATTGTTTGGCTTACAGGTAGGTGGTATTAAGGTGCACAGGATTTTATTTAGTCTTCATCCACACACAAACGCTATTCTCCCCCCCCACCCGCCTCCCGTCAGCTTTCATAGCAAAGGGCGCCCTGTCCTCTGACCTCAGCCTTTCTCATATCAAGCCTTGTTGATGCTCGCGCCTTGTTAGCGCAACAAAATCCGCTACAAGCCTGAAAGATGGGAAGGTGAGAAGATGCGAAAGGGGGAAAATCCTGCTCCATCAGGCCTCTGCTGCTAACAAGCAAACGTCAAGAATTCAGCAAAATATGCCATTAGTGTCTTAAGGTCATTAGTGTCAGTAACGGCTCACACTGTGTGTGTCTGTGCGGGTGAGTGTCATGGTGTGTTTGGTTGTTAACTTTTGACGTGCTAGATTTTGCATCTGTCACTTCCTAACAAGTGCATCAGTGAACAGCGCCAACATTCACAGAACAATAACAGAATTCCTCTGAACCGGCTTTTGATCCAGTTTGAAAAAGGCGGCAGACTTCATGTATATCTGTCACTAGGGAACCAAGTTCAAGATGGAAACGTTCACGGAGTCATTCATGTTGTGCCTGCTGTTTGTCGTTAGAATGATTTAGATAAACGGTACAGCACAGAGAAGACAACTCTGTAGACTACTCTGTAAGCCGTCTCCGCTCACAGTGTGTTTGCAGAAAAAAGGGTTAATGCTACACTCATTATTTTATCTACTGAATAACAGCCATGGAAGGAGATTTACTTTGAGAAATAAATGTACCTCACAGAATCCTATAAAAAAATATTTTATGTCTGTACATTTGGTAGTTTTGTATGTCAGCCCGAATTGTCAACCCACGCACAAAGCTGACCAGCCGGATCTCACTCGTTTTCTTTCTTCCTGTCTTCTCTATCCCACTCCCTCTCTTGCCATCTCTTTCCTTCCCTTCTCTCGCTCTTCCTCTCTAATTGCCAGTGTTTCTGCTGTTCCGATGTTGGGACAGAAGACAGAACAGTGTTCATGTCGGTGAACTTACTCTTTTTTTTTACAGTTCCAAATCCGTTCTCTTATGAATGATGGTGTGTAACCATCCTATGTCAATATGTTGACTTGCATATGCAGATACATTTTTCTATCGGTATAAGAGCCATTTTCATTGGCCTTAATGCAGTATTTTCGACACCAAATGGGTTTGGTTTTTAGCAAGTAAAATGGCTTTCAATTATTTTGTCAAACTATGAGGACTTACAGGTGGGGCTTTTAAGGTAGTTGCTCACACCTGCGTTGTAAGTAGTGCCGGGTCCACAGCTTCTGTGTCGATCACCACTTTCTGTACCGTGCTGTGTTTCTTTTTGGAAGCAAATGGCCTAAGTTGGTATGTTATTGCGAGTTAAACTTTTCAGGACAGATGAGACAAACTCACACTCTCACGTTACGCCACATGCACAGAAGGATATTTGGCCAAAATGTTCTCGACACTTTTTGAACAATGTCTCACTGAATGTGGACTGAAACCGTTTTTATTTTTTTTATCAATGTGGCCCTGTCTCTGACTATTGTATTGACTTACAGATGCATATCAGCTAATCGCTACGCCCCCAGATAAAGCTCAAGATTAGGGTGTAGAAAGACTCAGAGCACAACGCAGTTTCTTCACCTCCGATCAGGCACCCTAGACACGTTTACCTTACAAGGTCTGCATGAGTGGATATATCTGTCTCTGCGCTGTGTGTGTGTGTGTGCTCGTGTGTTTATACCTGAGTCATCTTACTCTGACTCATTGCCTGGCCCCTTAGATCAGAATGACTCCTACTATATATATTTGAAAGGAAACATGGTTTTGCAGTTACGTGACAGTGCGCTTTTTTGTGCAAGTGTATTTGAGAGCTAGCATGTGTGTGTGCTATGCCGCCTTTTCATCAACAGGTGACAGTGTGGAGCTGTTCCTGCAGGACAGTCAGTGGCAGAAAATGTGACCAATCTGAGTGAGAAAAAGATAGAGAAAGAGAGTAATGGACTGCGCACAGTGGAATCTGCCTCAGATAAAACCTTGGCTGAACCCCAGCCCCCCTATTTCCCATGTCCTTGCATACTTTGTCCTTGTATAATTTACAAAATGTATGGAGAGATGAGAAGAAGTGCAGACATTATTCTCTAGGCTTTTTGTGCTCTAGAGGCACGCAAGTAGCATGTTAATAATGTGCTTTGGCCATTATTCTTTTGTTGTGATATAACCGATAATGCGAAGCAGAGGTTAGGGACAACGGCATTTACATCAGACACTGTAAGGTAGTTATATTAACCCTCCCTGCTCTTGACACACACTAAACACACAGTTGGGGAGATGTGTTTTGTTTATTAACTGTGAATAGGAGTTGTTACATAAGGGAATACATTCTGTGAACATAAAATGTCAACCATTTTACGATGCCTATAGCTGCGTTAAGCAGTAAACATTTCATCTTAGTACACTGCTAGTAGTGCCATTGAGAATCAGCACCAAGCTACCATCTCAGTTTTTCAATGAACCAGTCTATTAGATAGTGGTCTTGTCAACCTCTACAGTCCGTCAACACATGGTGTACGTCTATTGAAAATGTCACTGCACTTAAAGTTTTGACATGTGGGGGCGTTTATTTTTTTCCAAATTCATTCTTGCATGATCTGCGGTGAACTTGTCCATTCTTATACAGGTTTACAAATATCTCTGTTGAATTTTTCAACACTCTTACCAACTGTTCTCAAAAAACTGCGGGCTGCTGCTCCCATAGCTCGTGCAAACGGACTGCACAAAGTTCAATGTTGAGTTTGCAATAGCAAAAGAATGATGCAATTGAAGTCTTTCTTTCATTGGAGGGGGCATCGTTTCCGCCAGGGGGGTTTCTTGCTGTCATTTGAAAAAAATAAGTAATTCGAGAGAAGATCGAGAGTTTTTAATTGCTTGAAATTACGAAAAGGACAAAGACATCCCTCTGTTGGAGGGGCAAAGGAGTCTGGGATGGTGGGATTATTTTCGCCGCCAGCAAAGCGTGTTCCTGTGACGGAAAGTGTACTGCCGGCAAGCCTTGAAGGGGGGTGCTAG
>NW_011350131.1:0-5863 GCF_000735185.1 Notothenia coriiceps
TGCATCCGTTTCTTGATTGGCGCTCCGGACGGATAGCGGTAAGTTGTCACAGGCGTCTCGCTGATTAAACCCATATCGAGGCGTCTCTTGGCCATTTTTTCTTTTTGGAAAGATGACTTGATGATTGGAAATGACTGGCTTTTTATCTGCACAGGGTTCTTTTTTTTTTTATCTCACTCCACCCCCTCGGTCTTCTGACATCACATAATTGGGGCGGGCCCTTCTGTCACTTTTATGCATACTAATGTGATGGAAGCGGCATTTTGTTTTAATAGACTTGGGGGCGGGCCCACCTGTCACTTTTTATGCATACTAATGTGATTGAAACATTTTTTATTATACACCATAAGGCGCAACAGTGGGGGCTTTTCACACCTGTGAATACACATAACCCCCCTCCTATCGACGGATCTCACACCTACTTGGGATATCACACCTACTTGAGATCTCACACCTCGAACAAAGGGGAGGCGGGACTTAGCTCATTAGCATAAGTAGGGAGAGTTGTGACCTGTCATAGCACCTGTCACTTTCTATGCATACTAATGTGATGGAAGCGGGATGAATAATACTACTATCCAATCACAGAGCTTCAAGGATAGCTGAGGATTATGGGTAGTTCGATGTTATAAAAAACTTAAAAACTTATAAAAAAATAAATGTGTCTCTTAGAATCGAAAGTGAAAAATCTATGGGAAAAACACAAAAGCAGTGTACACAATTTAAACCAATTAATGTTGTCTAATTAACAAGGACAAACTGATGTGTTTTAGTGGATTAGTACGGCAGATATCACTATTAAATCATTTGATCATTGGTTTTGTTATGAAAACGTTGAGAACGGAAATACTGTTTTAGGGTTAGGGTTGACGCTAACTTTGGGGAAAGACATACACGTTCTCCTGGCGAGACCTCAAATAATCTTCGTAATTTTTATCAAACTATAGATCCTACACATCCACTGGATGTCGTTTCTATAATATACACTTCTCGCTTGAAATCGAATCAAAAAGCATTTTAATGGCCAAACTATTCTACAATTAAGGATTTTCCATAGTGGGTTATTTAAGCAATAGGTCACGACAGGCCGTGGTATATGCTCATTATATCACAGCTAAGGGGCGTGGTTCGGCCCGACGCGAAGCGTATAATATACGACCCTCCGGAGCGTTTGTAATTGCCGCAATAATCTTTTTCTCTCGAGGTGCTACACTAAAAACGTGACTATAAGTTGTAATAAGCTGCTGAACAATCAACCTATTTAGTCGTATGAGTTGGAGGACTTGTTGTTATAATTATGTCACTGAGGAAGGAATATGCCCATCATCAGCTCAACAGCAATCAATAATATTGGGATTGCCTCAGCATGCTCAAGTATATCAGGCACGTGCAGAGAATGTTAGAGGGGAAGGGGCTCAAATGCAAAAAAGGGCACACCGCTGATTTGTGTCACTGATTTAATTAAAATATGGCTGGAAAGATAGTTTTTTTAGGGAAACATATAAAATCTATATATTTAAAATAAATCCATGATTAAGGTTGGTTCAAACAGTGCTTCATGACAGTTATCTCAAAAATAAATGCAAAGAAATGGAATGTATTTCAGTAAATGACTGACAGAAGCTCTGCGCTGCTGACAGAGATACACTTTCTCTTGTCTCCATATTCGTTTTAGTACCTTCTCCATAAAGGCATCAGGCATGATTGCTTTAGCAGATTCACTTTAAATACTTAATAAAACACAACTTATTTAGATTTAGCATTAAAACTAAAACTAACTTTTGAATAGAAAACTCTCTGTTACGATTGGCTTGGAACTTCTGTCACTAACCCTTTGTGAACTGGATTACATGTGCACAAAGAAAATACATTATTACATTTGAAAAAGAGCACTTCTTTAATAGGAGGGCAAAAGGGCAGGTGCTCAAACCCCCTCTGGGGTATATCTGTGCACGTGCCTGATATGGAGGTCTACAGAATTAGAATAAAGCTGAGAAATGTGTATAACACTTTAATGACATTATATCTGCTATACTTTGAAATGACTGTTTTACCTTTTATAGGCAAACCAAAGTCTCATGTTGTTATATTTGTAAAGCTCCCAAACCAAAGAGATACAAACACCCAGAAAGTATTCAAAAAGAGGCCTACACTTGGTCCGTTGTAATAGCATGTGGAAACAAATCAATACAAAATAAAAATCCTGTTCTATTATTTATTTTTTCCACTGATCAGAAACATTGACATTTGTAGCAACATATGTACCAAAATCTGAGCCATTGACTTACTAATCTTTATTCAAATGACATAATATGATCCAAACCAGCTTTATTGTTTTTATTATAACTTTTATTTATATGTCCCAACGCGATTTGCACGATCAATATTAGTGCCTATCAGGAAACTGTATGATGGATACACTGTATGGCCTCGTTACTATCAATTAAGGACAGCTCTCAAAAATACCCAATTACCCGCTGTTAAAGAAACTCGATTTGAGTGAACAGAATAAATAAACAGCAGCTGGCAGTTTTTGCAGATTACAAAACACCAAGCAGGTGAACCTCACTAAAACAGTGCTTCTAATGCTAGGGTTGAAGAAAGTATCTCCAAAGACCTTCTTATTTTTATTTTGTATTTATTTATAGAAGGACCATGCATACAAAACATTAATCTCAGCAAAGATAAGAGATGCAATATGCCATATTATAGCTACTGTAATAGCTCATTTCCATCTGTGGTCCTCAGGCAGGTTCATAGCAATCAATAAACAAATAATAACATTGCATGATCTCTATCAGTCAAACAATTTTAAAACCTGATTTAAGTACAGCTCAATAAATTAATACATAGTACACTTGAAATACACTTACATGATCTCGGTCACTCACATAATTATAAAGCCTGATTTAAATACAGATTATGAACATAATACTTAGTACACTTCAAATACACTTAAATAAAATATCTAAGATATAGTATGACAATACAGTTCAAAACAACTCAGATTACAGTGTAATTAATGTTGGCATGACTGGTTGCTTAATATTATTTTTTTTGCACCATAAGAAAACGAGTTAAAATCAGTACAGGTTTTAAGTTCAACTGGAAGAGTATTCCTGTGCTTGATGGCCATAAACGAAAATGCTGATCGTCCAAATCTAACCATCGCTCTGAGGCGCACTGCCACCTCAGAGGGATGGTTAGATCTGCATTTAATGCAGATCTTGAGTTTCTGCAACTATTATAGGACATTGTGCAACATATTACAGAAACCATCAAAGGAAAGCTCAGCAAAGCTCCTCAGCTGTATCTTCATTACTACTCCATTTCGTGAGCTGGCCACCATAACAACGTGGCAAATACGCCAATAAGATAACGCTTTATGCTGATTAGACCTTCAGGGGTGCAGAAAATTGTGATGAAAATTTTAATATTGCTGAATATTGCGTATTCAAAGACACTCTTTGTAACTGAAATGAAAGGTTTCTCTTTAGGTCTGTCCCTCAGGTATTTTTTAACAACTATTCATCTGATTATCAGTGTTTTGCTGAGGAAAGCAAACAATCCATGGAATCCAGGTGTGACTCAAGTTGCATTATGCAGTATCTTTTCAGAATTATTGAAGTATGCAACACGTAGGTAGATTGTATGTCTTATTTCTTCGTCTGAATGCCTGTGTTCAACTAAGTGTCTTACCTAAGTATAATACTTTAGATCACTCCAAGACCTGAGATGAAAGGCTTGCTGCAAAAGCATGATATTTTCCGAGCCACTGACCTCACACCTGGTTTCAAAATGTTAAAAGCCCAACTCATTCAAACAGCACATGTACTGTTGAATCCTGCTAGGAGAAAGATGTTTTCTCACCAAACTCACTCTTGCAAGTGCATTGGAAATATCGCACTGAATATTAATGTGAACCTACCTGGTTTTCTTTCAGTGTGCTATTGCCCCCCTTGAAAATCAATGATGGGCACCTGTGCAGAGAGAACAGATGGGGCATTGTCTTAAAATCATGTTCACCAGTCTTACTAATACTCTGGTAAATATGTACGAAACAAAAAACAATAGTCTCTTTAAAAGATGGTGACGCTAAGCAAAATAATGTAGAAACTTATTTTGTAATCCTTAAATCATTTCAGTATCCTGGGGGACACAGTCATTTGACAGACATGCACGGAATGGGGGAAATAACAATGTGATTACGCGTGATATGGGTGAAATGTTTGTGTTACGTAGGTGTATCATTGCAATATGGGTGTATTTGTGTCTACTATGGTTTTAATGTCTGTGTAATAACAATGTAATTACGGTGTAATATAGGTGTTACCTAGGTGTAATATGGGTCTAATAACAATGTAATATGGTTGTACAATGGGTATAAAAAGGGTGTAATACAGGTGTGATAATGGTGTAACATGGATGTAATAACCGTCTAATATGGGTGCAATGTAGAAATTGGCAATGAATTTCCCCAAATATTTATATGTGATTGCCCATTTCAGAGTTAATTATTGAAATGTAACTGATGCCAATTTTTTCACTTTTGTCAAAATAAATTACTTTGAGATGTATTTAAGGATACATGTCTCCTTTGTGCCGTCTTTGAAGCTTTGCACCAGACTTCCTTTTCAAATTCATCGCACATAAATAAATAACTGTGTGTCTTCATGTGGTATATTGATGTCCAAAGTTCAATAGTTAGACGGTGTGATTTGAAGCTCAGAGAAAGAAAGGAAAATTACAGCTATTGCTATCTGAACTGAATGTACCTCTAAAGTCCCAAAATTCACTACATTTATAGGAAGGTAGATGGCACTCAGAAGGATAGAGAGAGATGCGGCAAGAAGCAGAGCAAACGACATGCAGAAGCCAAGGCATGTGGAGAGACAGATGGACACAGAGAAATCCACAACCCGTCGAGAGACCCAAAAATCGAATCCCCTTGATGACACTGAAGTGAGAAGCGAGTGGAGTGAAAAAAAGCAAGAGGTTGTGTTACTTGGAATACAAGTCCAGCGTGTGAATGAGACTCCCTGGTGGAAAAGTGTGTGCATGTTTGTGTGCGTTTGTGGGCTTGTATGCATAACCATGAGTGTATGTGTGTCTGAAAGCACCAGACCCTCCAGCTCAAGGCTTCTTTAGAGCACAATACAAACAGTCCATAGAGAATGCCAAGATGATTCAAACCAAGGATCCTGAGACTTGTGAAAGACACAGCTGGACACCTGATATCCTTCATGGCCAATACACTCAAACTCTGAATGTTAATAACTAACTGTGTGTGTATGTGAGTATGAACATGTGGTTTAATGCAGAGATGTTAACTCCATAATGACTTCATTCATATTTGTTGTTGCAAGCAGCGCCATTTGTAGGCATTGGCAAGCTAGAGGGCCACCAGCTGGAGAGAGCCTGTCACTTTATGCAATCCATAGATGAATAAACCCAATACACTACAATGCACCGGATGCTGTTGACACAATGAGGGTCAATGGTTTCTGTCATGGCGTTATGCTGTCTTCAATTGGAACTTGTTGTTACGGTGGGTGAAGCAAGCAGGACCCAAATGCAGATTACACTGATATTGCCTTTATTTCAAGGATAAAATAATAACTTGGACATAACAGAACACTCACCGGTGAACTCAGTCACAAACAAAAGACGAACCAACACTGAACACAGGAAGAGACAAGACTAAATAGGGAGGGGTAATCACAAGACGAGAAACAGCCGGGCAGGGGAGGAGAAACACAAGGGCCACAGGTGAACACAATCAGACAACTAGGCCACCAGAGAAACTAACGACAGGGAGGAAAAACACAGAGAGAGGGACCAGACAATACATAAGGGAGAATGG